>NW_015648610.1:340910-347925 GCF_001515625.1 Sinocyclocheilus rhinocerous
ACAACATAGATACCAAATATGCCAGAGTAAGCTGAACTTCCTGTCTGCCATTTTGATTTATGTTGAAAACCTACTTTTTTTAACTCCTCGCCACTCGTTGGTCCGATTTTCACCAAAATCGAGTCAGATGATCTTCAGACTGTGCTGACAAAAACTTATGGATTTCGTGTCGATAAATGAAACTATTTTCGTACAGCGCCACTACAAATTTTAGGCATAGTGCCAAACTGCATCTGAGGCTGTATCTCTGCAAATATTTGACATATTGACACCAAACTTTGTAAGTACATTTGTCACCTCACACAGAACACACCAAAATTATTTGATTACAGCGCCATCTGTTGGTCAAAAGTGATAAGCCATTTAATCATTTTACTAGTGGTTGTATTTAAGATTTTTCAGCCATTTCAATTACAATCATCCTAAAATCGCTTTTATTACTCATTGTTGCATTTGGTCTGATGCTCTATGCCATGCTTAGCTCCTCATTTTGCCTCTGTAGTGCTTGGCCTCTTAATTGCTGCTTGCAGCTGTATTTTATTTAACAATTCTCCTCCCCCGACTTACGTCTTCCCCATTTTGGAGAGTACCCAATGTAATCAGAGTTTTTTACGTTCGAGGGGGAAAGCGCACGCATTAACGTAATCAGCATTGTTTACGCTTAGGGTAAAGCATGCGTATGCATTGTGATACTCTCCAAAATGGCGGAAGACAGTAACCCGGTGAGAAGAATTGTTGAATAAAGTCATTATTTTTGTTTTCTTTGCGCACAAAAACTATTCTCGTAGCTTTGCAAAATTGAAGTTGAGTCACTGATGTCACATGGACTGTTTTACCGATGTCCTTATTACGTTTCTGGACCTGGGAACATTACAGTTGCGTTGCTGTCTATGGAGGGTCAGAGAGCTCTCAGATTGTATCAAAAACATCTTAATTTGGGTTTGGAACGACATGAGGGTGAGTAATTAATGACAGAATTTTCATTTTGGGGTGAACTAACCCTTTAAAACTACCATATAATGCAGATTCTTTGTTAATGTAGAAAGTTAGAAATGTCATGAAATTTGACATTCATACAAACTATTTATATGTTTAAGAATATATCATTTTTAACAAAATAGGTAGTATTCTAAAAGCATTCTAGCGAGCCATGTAATAATGTTTATTAATGACTTATTAATGAGCGCTATTATAAAATGTTACTCAACAATTAAAAATACTATACCAAATCCCTTCTGTAAAAAATTAAAAAATAAAAATCAGGGAAAATCGTTTTTAAAAGTTTAAAAATACTTTTTTTTTTTTTTTTACCAAAAAAAAAAAGATTTTATTGCTTTTTTATTCTGCGTTCTTGGGTAGGAAAAAACATAATGAGTAAATATTTTACGGCTGATATTTTAGGCATATTTTTTTATTTATTTTTTTATCTTACATAGTTGCCTTTAATTTAGGCATTAAAAAGTTTGAAAACCAGTCCTGTCCCTATATTTATAGAATCACAATGCTAATAATGCTTCAACGGTCCCTGTCATTGTGAGCGGCTCACAGCTTAACATGGTAATTATTCTCTTCAGTCCATCAGCGCCAGAGAGTGTGGGTGCTCTGAGGACGTTCGATGATGTCATTACCGGACTTAAGACAGACTTAAACGTTAAGAGCAAACGTCGACCAATCAGACGGCAGAGTCAGGTGCGATCAAGATGGCAGCGCTGATCCCTTTAAAGTGCTGAACCACTAGAGGAAACCATGCGACTTCCTCTGCCACAATACATCCGTTTTGCAATGACTCTTTCTGTATCATATCCTGTGTCTCTGCATCTGTTTGGGTCTTTCTCACAATTACTCACGGTATAATACAACCCAAGTGTCTTCAGTGTGTACAGACTTGAATTATCTGAGTTTTAATCTTAAAAACCGTTGGCGTTTACTTCACAAGGGTTTCTGCTGAGACAAGCATTAAACAGGAAGTATTGGAACTTGTTCAAGTGAACGAGTATTCAATATTGCTAAGCCGTAGGACAGCCAAATCACAAATACGATCTCTTTAATATCGCATTTATTTCTATAAGCCAGCACTGAGATGAAATGGAAAGTAAATTGTGAACCAAACACTGAAGTGACTTGGGTTGAATTGTCCATTTAGAGTTGATTTACAGCAGAATTTAAATTTGTCTCATATTTGAAGAAGTTTAAACTTTTATTTTATTAGTGTGAAGCGACTTTGAAACAATTTGTATTGTATGAAGTGGTATATATAAAGATGACTTGACTTTTACCAAAGTTTCTTACTTCTCATATGTTTTTTTCCTGAGAAAGACCCCAGTATTCCCACATCAGAAGTCAGGCATCTCAATACGAACTCAAATATTTCTCCTCAGAATCTGTCAAGAGTTGTCATTTTGAAGTGTTAACAACTATCTACTCATTTGAATCTATTGGTATTTCTATGAAGGAATTTTAGGAGAAACTTCTGAAGCAAAGTTGATAAATTCATCAATGCAAACTCAACACCATGCACACATATGCTTTTAGAGGGTTGTATCTTCCCACATAGCATCACATACTATGAAAATCAAGCATATGGTAGAAGACTTTGAGAGATACATACCATTAAACAGGTGAAGACGATGATGAATATTGTGAGGCAGATAACCAGCACATAGGAGCCGTCTTTACCCCAAATGCTGTTCTTCTCATGGTGGTCTTTGAAAACAGTCTTCTGCTCAAAGCCAGACAGAAAAGAACATTAACAGTCTTAAAATCCCACAATGTCAAGCAGATCTGCAGTGCTACATCAGGCGTGAGGTTTGAGAGTCCTAATATACATTTATACTGTGTTTGAGTAAAAGTGATACAAGGATCAACGAGTGCGATCTTAAGGAAGACATTGACATTGGGCTAGACAGAAGCTGACTCCACCCCTAAATCTGCCCACACACACACACACACTGGATGACACGTCCTGCAACACAAATGCACCTGTACTTGGGTAGCTGACAGCAGGGTCCTGTGAGGTAACGTGCTATATTCAGTTTAAAAATATTTTAAACATTATCATTAATTATATCATATTAATGGAGAAACTACATAAATAATTGTACTTTGTCATACTGCAAAATTTGTCAAAAAGAATATTTTACAAATAGTGGAAAAACACTACAATAATTGTATAATTAATAATGTACATTGCATTATATTATATTATAAACATCATTAGCACCAACTATGCTATATAATGCATTATGATGATATTATAAATTATCAATTTTTTTAATGTCAAAAATCCTTAGGATATTAAGTAAAGATCATGTTCCATGAAGATATTTTGTAAATTTCCTACCGTAAATATATCAATTAATAACTTAATTTTTGATTAGTAATATGCATTGCTAAGATCTTCATTTGGACAACTTTAAAGGCAATTTTCTCAATATTTTGAAATTTATTTTTTTTTGCACCCTCAGATTCCAGATTTTCAAATAGTTGTATCTCAGCCAAATAATGTTCTATCCTAACAAAACCATGCATCAATGGAAAGCTAATTTATTAAATCTCAATTTCAATAAATTGATCCTTATATCTGGTTTTGTGGTCCAGCGTCACATATAATGAATAATTTACATTGCACTGTATTATATTATATTATAAAGATAATAATTCATTACAAAACATCAGCAGCACATCAGTTAAGGGGGTCATATGATGCGATTTCAATTTTTCCTTTCTCTTTGGAGTGTTACAAGCTCTTGGTGCATAAAGAAGATCTGTAAAGTTGCAAAGACTAAAGTCTCAAATCCAAAGAGATATTCTTTATAAAAGTTAAGAGTCAACCACGCCTACCTAAAACGGCTCGTTCTAACACGCCCCCACATATCTACATCACTATGTGGGAAGATTTGCATAACGCCGCCCAAATGTTCACGCAAAGAAAGAAGGCAAAACTTTTATTCTCGCTGTAGTATTGTTGCCGCCGCTGCCATGTTGTAAGGATGCTGTGTGTTTCGTTGTGAAAGCGAAACTACTTTGTTTGGCCTTCCAAAAGAGGACAATATCCGCTTCGTCATGCCTGGAGCTGATTCGTGCTGGTCGCTGAGGAAATACATCAACTTCGCGCTGTGGATTGCCGGATCGGCTTTCACCGTAAACGAACCGGAGTCCAGCCCGGGGTCGTCACATGTGGTTGCCGCAAGCCCACCAGACGCTCCTTCGTCGAATCAGCCAGCCGCGCTGTTCTCTAGCCCGCCGGCCGTTCCTCACTCTAGCCCGGCCGCCGCTCACTCAAGCCCACCGTGTGTGACGCTGTGTGTTTACAAAATAATGTTCTTTTTAGCAACATCATATGACCCCTTTAAAATGCAATATGCTGCCTTGGAAACTAGCTGAAATAAGTCATTTTTTAATTTTATTTCAGTTTAAATTTTTTAAATAAGAAACTATAAATGTTTAACCTCTATTTAACCCATTAAAATCATTATATATTTATAACCTTCTTTAATTTTTTTCTTTAACATAAGTTTCTTTCTTTTTTTTAAATCTTCAAATAACTAATTAGGTTAAAGGGGTTCGGATGATAAAAAAAATATTGGGACTCCTGGGCTATGAAGAAGAAAGACATTTTGGTGGTCAGATTTTTTTTTTAATGTATTTCAAAAACTTTTTGAAACATTAGAATAGTGTCAGAATGAGTACCAGGGGCCTCCAAAGTCTCAGGCAAGTCTCAGCTCAAGACAGCCGAAGGAAGCTGAAAAGCTGGACATACAGCACAAATGGTACAAACCTATGATGGCTCTCATTACGGCCCACTGATGCAAATCGGACAGGTTTCCCAGAAAAGGTCAATACGTAGGAGGCAGGACTTGTTACTCTGCTACCATTTTTAGTCACCTAATGCTATGCAATGCAACAACTGTGTGTTACGCAGTTTTACAGCTGACTGTAACTTCATCCTAGAGCTGTTGAGAAACAAACCTCAGTGGATGCTTCAGTGGTGGCAAGCGGCCCAGAGCTGTGGTGAAGGGGGTTGATGTTGAGCAATCGGATCATTTCCTCATGAGCCACAGGTTCTGATGCTCCAACAGACGACACATACAGCTCAATGTCATCATTCTCCTCCTAAAACCATGAAGAATGGTGCATGAAGGATATGCTTTACAATTAGACAACTGAAGTCAAATGAACAGTTTTCATTTACATGTTTTAACTGTTGTAAGAACTTTAATTTCTGGATTTTCTCGAACAATAACAAAGTATTTTAATGTTTCAAATATGTTATAACATTTAATAACTTCTATCTATCTATCTATCTATCTATCTATCTATCCATCCATCCACCCTACCCGCCCACCCATCCATCCATCCATCCATCCATCTATCCATCTATCTGTCTATCTATCTAATCAGTAAAAAAATCAGACAATATAACAGCTTCACTGTAAATGACAGTCACAAAATCAACAATCCAGAACTTTATGGCAACATCCTTAGTTAGCATCATGAGGATGGATTTTGTAGAGACAAACACCACTCACATTTTGTTTAGGAAAATGAACAAGAATAGTATTAATTGCTTTGCTGGACAATAAAAAAAATCTTAAAATCCAATAAAATCTGACTACAGCTAGACTAACAAGACTTCACAGTAAGCATGTTACTGACTGCATGTCTACACAGGACTAAATACGGGTCAGAAGCGACTGGGGATTGTGCCCTCTGGTGGTGTGAGCAGAAGCTACAACATCAGATGTTAGAGGAACACTGACATCAAAGATCACAAGAAACCTTTTGAAACAAATCTTTCATTGACTGTGTCTCCCAAACCACAAAGGGAACTGAGAGAAGCAAAAGAACAGGGACAACCCTGTGTGATGCAATAAAAGATTAAACGTTTGCATGACTTTAAAGGCCTCGTATCATAAGGAATCACATTTTCCTTGATCTTTTGAGATAAAAGATCATTGAACATTGAAAACAATGAAATACTGTAACTTTCAGAAGTCAAAACTTCCACCTCAGTCAAAAAACTCTTTTACTGAAACTAAGCGGTGACAACGATTCGTTCTTAACTTCTGTGGCTTCCTGATGTCAGACAGTGTGTATATATATATATATATATAAATAATTTTTGAGATATAGTCATTTAAATGGTTGTTATAAAGATTTGTTTATATTCTACACAAATGTATAATGTATTTATAATTTTGGCAATATGATTCTATAAAGACGCTTTTATCTTCCTGAGGTAAATGTCACGTAGCTGACACATTCTTCACAGGCTGTTATACTGATGATATCCCTGGTTGAAACAGCTTATAGGCACAGAAATGATGTGTGGTTGTAAGTTGTTCTTTATTTTTCAACATATTTTCCGATGTACATTTCATGTTATAACTTGTATTAATGTGAAGAAATTTTTATTTAACTTGTGCTCCGTGCTGCCGTTGCCTGAGGCAGGTAATGTGATCTATCCCAGACTACATTAGACTTTGGAAACTTTATTTGTTTTTTTCCAAATTTGTTCATAAAAAATGCCTTTAATTCAAAGACGTAGAATTTAGTGTAAATGTCACGTAGCTGACACATTCTTCACAGGCTGTTATACTGATGATATCCCTGGTTGAAACAGCTTATAGGCACAGAAATGATGTGTGGTTGTAAGTTGTTCTTTATTTTTCAACATATTTTCCGATGTACATTTCATGTTATAACTTGTATTAATGTGAAGAAATTTTAATTTAACTTGTGCTCCGTGCTGCCGTTGCCTGAGGCAGGTAATGCGATCTATCCCAGACTACATTAGACTTTGGAAACTTTATTTGTTTTTTCCAAATTTGTTCATAAAAAATGCCTTTAATTCAAAGACGTAGAATTTAGTAGGGGCGCAACTGAATTGTTCCTAGCAATAATTTTGATCAAACAATTAAAATATATTTATATGTAACCACTGTTGTTGTCATCATACCACGGACATTACCTGAGATGTTAAAGTCCACATGAAATCAAAATTTACAATATTTAT
>NW_015648610.1:350965-361683 GCF_001515625.1 Sinocyclocheilus rhinocerous
TTTTTCCAAATTTGTTCATAAAAATAAACATGCCTTCAATGCCTTAATTTTGATCAAACAATTAAAATATATTTATATGTAACCACTGTTGTTGTCATCATACCACGGACAGTACCTGAGAAGTTAAAGAAAATACGTCAGCAAACTGCGCTCTTTCAAGGATGTGCATTTAATGCATGGCCAAAGTAAGAACAAAATCTGTTTTTAAAACATGCAATGTAGGATTGCCAACTGTTCTAGTATTTAAGTAACATTCCATATTAAATCCATATGGAAAGCAGTTTATTGTGTCATGCCCAGTTTAGGGAGATAAACACTGAAAAAAACACAAGAGCACCCTTAGTTGAAACTGTAATAACATATTTGGCAAACTCTTCTGTGCATATTTGCATTTGCGCTCCGGAGAGCATCAGATGTTTCTATTTACTGTGTAGCTAATCACAGACACGTCCATTGAACCGATGAACTGAGATGAGTGACAGGCACAGTGCATTTGAAATTATATTTCACACATACTAGACTATCTGTAATGCATTCAGAATTTTAATAAAAGGGTTTTTTTCACAGAATTTTAATAAAAGTTTGTTTTTTATGATGTTAAGAGGAACAATGTCCCCTCACTAAAGTTCAGCTATAGTTTAGTTATTCTATATAAAATGTTTGTATAAAGTGTAATAATATATTTCTTTTTAGAATTAATTTGTACATGAATGCAAATATGTTCATGTCCGAGATTCATTTTGGCATTTATCTCTGTACACATAGGCTAAATAACAAAACAAATATTTTGACTGTCCCTTATACTGGGCTGATTGTACTTTATTATAAGTATATACTTATATAATTATTACAATATGACAATATTTTTCAATATAATTGTTATTACATTATGAGCTCAAGATTTTATTACGTTTTGAGAAAATTATTACATTATGAAAATTTTATTACAATAATAATGTAATACTTATTACATTATGTGTAATTTTTACATTATGTGCAGTTATTACATTATGGGTTGCTACACATGGACATGAAAAAATAGATTAATTCAAAGTTAATAAATTCTCAGTTAATAAATTCTCATTGTTTCGGGGATAAAAAAAATAACAGAAAAATTCAAATATGATTAATGATAAACAGTTATATGATATAAGATTTTAAATATATAAAAATCATGTATAATTGCACATAAAATTATTATAAAAATATAAGTTTCTCCTGTGGTTTTCGTTGTTATTTCTCTATGCTGGATGATCTTCTTTGTTTTCACTCTGCATTTTCCCTGATCTCCTGTGACAGAAGACAAGACCAAAATAATGGATCCAGCAGCTGTCCAGGGCCTCCTCCTGAAACAGAAGGGATGCTTCCTTGGGGACCACATGAGGGAATTTTTACATCTAGCCTACCTGACCCACTACCCAGAGAGCTGCCTATGCCTGTTTTATATCGGGCTCATCACCTCGAGCAAGGCTAAATAGTTTGGGGATGGACACCTCAGGGGACTTGGAGTGGGTACTCCAGTACTGTGGGTCTTCCTTCACTGAGGGGGACCCAGGTCTGGTGGTCCCAAGTCTCAGTGGGAATACAAGCGGAGTTAGACTGCATGGACTGAGTGATTCATGTGGACAACACCGAGCCAGTTCCTGGACCGTCATCCCTCAGGCTCCTCCAGACTCGTTCTTTCCTCCGGCTTCACCTTGGTCAATCATCACTCTGCTTCCATCATGGACTTCCAGGCCTCTGGCTATGCCTCAGCTCTTCACCCCTTTGGATCCGCTGTGCTCCTCCTTCTCTCCGGCTCCTCCTTCACCCTCACTTCCACCGTCGCCGCCTCTGTCTGCTGAGCACTCGGCTTCACCTCAGTCTGACTAGCCTTCAGCTCTACCTGGGCCCTCCAGACCAGCGGTGTCGCCCTGGTTCTCCATTTCTCCTGGCTACTCCTCAGTCAGGTTCCTCTTGGACTTACTACCAAGACTCCACCTGGCTCCACCCTCCATTGTGCTCTTCGTCACCAACTCGCCTGTGGCCTCTTCCACCGCCAGCTCCTCTGTGGTTTCTGGCACTGCCAGCATCAGTTTCTGTTTTGTTTCCAGGACTTTTAGTTTGTATTTACTTCCTTGTTCCTGTGTTTAGTCTTTCCTTCATTAGTTCCCATTTCTTTGGTTATCTATTAGTAAATAACACATCCCATGTTCCTTGTATAGTTCATCCCTGTTTCTAGTTTATCTGTCCCACATTCTGTTCAGTTCTTTGTCTTGTCTTGTCTTTTTTCCATGCTGGATTTTCTTTGTTTTTCATTCTCATTAAAAATAATGCATTTAGATCCTTGTTTTCATTGACTTGCCGAGACATACTGTACACATAATCTACACAATAAGAATATGTATACTGATTATGCAGATGCAATGTTATAAAACGGTTGTAAAATGTGGTTTGCCACCCATTTTACCTTATATTTAAAAAGAAAAACAGGAGAAATATTGTAGTGTGTGTGACTTCAATTTACTGATCAGAATTTATTCAATGATTTAAAGTGTCTCTATTAGCAGTGGTTGAAAAATAGTTTTTTTTCTTTAGAATAAATGTTCACTAATGAATCGTTTACAATAAAACAAGGAAAATTAAACTAGACCATTTGGTGAACAACTATTCAATTTACAGCACCTTCATAAATTGAATAAAACAACTGACAATACTTATCATTTCTAGCTTTCAAGGTCGTGTTATCTACACCGTACTACACTGCAACCAATGACATGACCGCTGTCTACACTGAATGTGTCAAACTGACCACTGCAAAAAGAATCAATCAATTTGTACTTGTGTCAGAAGTAGCGCAAGTGAGTGGGGTGGGAAAAAAGCATTGAAAAAAAAGCATTGAACACCCCTATAGGAAACACAATGACTGTATCCCAAAGCGCCCTCTATACTCACATTCACTATTGCCTACAGTACTCCACTTGTATAGTCCACTGAATGAGCGAACAAAAATAAGTGAGCAAATTTCAGACACCATCTTCTGGCGAGATGAGGTAATTCATTTGACGCTACACTCACAGTACATGGAAAGTGTACATCGGTTGTAGAGTAATTATTAAGGTGCATTATGGTATTTCACTTGATAATGTCCAATATGGTTTTGGTTACACCTCTGCAAATGGCTGTCCTCTCAAATAGTGCACTATATAAAGGTATAGGGAGCAATTTCAGACACAGACAAGGGTTATATTCAGTCAAACCAAAATGTATTCAGACACCTTCAACATTTCTCACATTATCACAGTTTATTCGCTATAGTTTAGAAAATGGTAATAAAATATGACAAGAACTCAGAGTTAAACTGTGTCAAAACAAATTCATGTTGTTAATGTCAGATAACTTTGACAGAAAGGTATGTAATGAATTAGGTTGAATAGCTGTCAGCTGTTACATTTAAGAACACAATTAGATAATACCAATTTAGGTCAACCAATTACCAAGCAATAAAAGTAAAAAGTGTAAAAAGTTCGCATTAGCAATTAAAGAAAAAACACTTAAACAAAACATGGTCAGGTCAAAGTGTCTGAATAATGTTTGGTCCCAAATTTTTATAAATTTAACTGGTATCCATATATATATATATTTCACTTACATAAATTAATTATAGTGTCCTGCGCTCACTAGTAAAATAATATCAAAAATTATATCTGGTGTCTGAATAATTTTTGGTTTGACTGTATATATCCACCTTATTCCTGACAAGCCTACTACGTTTTGAATTATAGGTGGCACTTCCGGTTTGGGGAACTTCCATTCAAAAAGACTGAAATTAATCATTTTAAATCATAAGGTTGCCCTACAAATAAAGCTTATCCGTGTCTGTTTGACTGAATGAGCTATCAATTTTCCTTCATGTTTTGTTTTCTGAAATCTTGAGAATAACGTAACGCTTGGTATTTTAACGTGACATTTTATTACAAGAATATCTACGGCAAGAGCTCTTTTCAGTCGCTGCATTCTTTTCCTCATGAATATTTTATTTTTTCCCTTTGCATTCTGCTGTAATAATATGAAAAATGACAACATATACTGCGCATTTGTGGTGTTTTCTCCCGATTTAATTTACAATATATCCTATTAATAATTCACTCGAATGCACAAAGAATCTCTTGTTTTTCTCCTCAAATTCTCACCTCTCTTTCCAGGTTTGTTTGTTTTCACAGGTAAATACAATTTATTATCTGTCAAAAGGACGGAAATTACTTTGAAATAGTATCACGCAATGAGGAAGTTCATGAAAATTTCAGGTTAAGGCAACGTATGTTACCCCTTACGAAAATTAACCATGGTTTTCCACAAATAAAACCAAAAAACCATGGTATTTGTATCTGCTGTAATAATATGAAAAATGACAACATATACCGCGCATTTGTGGTGTTTTCTCCCGATTTAATTTACAATATATCCTATTAATAATTCACTCGAATGCACACGTTTTTCTCGTTTTTCTCCTCAAATTCTCACCTCTCTTTCCAGGTTTGTTTGTTTTCACAGGTAAATACAATTTATTATCTGTCAAAAGGACGGAAATTACTTTGAAATAGTATCACGCAATGAGGAAGTTCATGAAAATTTCAGGTTAAGGCAACGTATGTTACCCCTTACGAAAATTAACCATGGTTTTCCACAAATAAAACCAAAAAACCATGGTATTTGTAGTAAAACTGTGGTTAAACAAATGCTAGTAATCAATATGCCAAAAAAAAAACATGGTTACTACACTTTTACTATAGTAAAACCATGGTTAATTTTTGTAAGGGATGTAATACAGATATATATTACTACAGTGATATTTCACCAGTCCGTTATTGCTGTGGAAAGAATCTCGCTTTTGGGGTTATGGATGGTCTGTTGAAAGTACCTTGTTTATGCTTTTACACTTTTAAATGTCATTTTAATGTTCGATGGCTGAAGGGTGAGTAGAATAATCTCATCTCATTGTACACAGTTAAAAAAAAAACGGTAGCGTGAATCTTTCACTGATTATTTACAGCTTAACGAAAGTTAAACCCATAATTTGTGCAAACCGTTATGGGGTGTAGGAATAAGGTGGATACTCAAGGGCTATAAAGACACAAGTGCAAACCATGAGGACCTAATGAGGGAAAGCAGGGACACAAGGCATCTACAAAGTCAACATAATAAGAACAGGACATACATGACATAAACAGGGTTGATGTTGATTTCATGTTGACTTTAATTACCACCCACACTGAAGTAGCTCTCAAACCTGCATTCATTTTGACAGGCAAATTGCAATGACCTTTTGTGTACTGAGCACATCCCGTATTAAGCTTCACCGGCATTAAAGCAAATAAATATATAAATGTGTGACTCTCACAGGCAGTGCTGTGCTCTGAAGTGGTGATATATGTGAGCCGTGATTGATTTTTTTGGACACCTCGTGGGAGTGGGGAAGCTTCCAGAGGTCTCGCATCAGGTGCATTAGTGTAATTGGCTTTGAGGGTAAGAGAGTTCATCTCCCTCCACCATAAAACACATTCCCATCACTGTGATACTCACAAATACACATACACATCACTCGATCTGGTATGTATAGACAGTTGCCAAATGTTCAGTGCCAGACGCAATGTCAAATCTAAGGCAAGTATATCTAGTGTTATTAATTTGCCTAAAGTACCATACAAAACACCAAATCACGAGGAAAGATGCATTGTTACTTAATTCACCTGTTTTCCAAACATATTTTTTGACCTCATAATGTTTAATCAAAATTTTCCAGTGAAAACATCAGACGTATACAGGACACCTACATCAAGATCCAATCAACAATCAATGCATCGAAACCAATTCTCAATAATTTAAATAATCCATCACACTCGGACATATGTAACAATACAGAAGAAAATATCTGCCACTACTTTGTTTCATTGTGACTTTAAGTCATCAGACTTATGATTTTTTTTTTACCTGGTGGACAATAAAACAGGTGAAAAAATCCCAAAGGCTTACATTGAAAGAGGGACCAGAGCCATATCTAGAGACCAGCAAATCACTGAGACTCAAGGGTGGACTCCTTTCATGCCAAGACAGCTATAATCAAACTAAAAACCCAGGGATGCATTTCCCAAAGGTATCGTTGCAACTATGCATGCAAGTTTCGCCATTAGCAACACCGTTGAACAATTGAGTGTTTTTCCGAAATCAACATTCGTAAACAGCATTGCAAAGTCGACTTGTGGTAAAGAGTAGTTTCTTGCAAGTATGACATGTGGACTTTATGCTCGAGCAAAATAAGCAAGCTAACATGCATTATAATCTATATCTTTCATTCCATATATACGCTAAATACATTTTACGCCTATTTGTCGAGAGAGTGTGCTCGAAGTAGCCATCAGACAGCATGTTCGTTATTTACAGCAATAATCTGACTTTAATTCGATTTCAAATCGGTTATTACTCCACCTGCATAACGACATTCTGTAATGTTGAACCAGCATTGTTCTAACAACGGATGTGCAACAAAGCAACAGTTGTGAGTAGTTCATTTCTCCTATATTATGGTAGTTAAGCGGGCAAGTTTCGTTGTTGGAAATGCACCCCTGAACAACTAACAACAACCGAACATTCTCAACAGCCTAGCAACCACTTAGTGTCAATGCCAGCACATTGCAAGCATCATCTAACTACCTGTTTTTGATCATGTTAGTAACATTCTTAGTCTTAGTGATATCCAGGAGGTGTAAGTTCGGAAATAAGTATGAATAATTATCAATTCCTTATAATGTTGAATGGCTGTAATTACTCATTTTATGCCAAGAAATAAAAAAAAATCACTCATAGTAGGCTACTTAGTAAAGATGCTTTATTAAACAAATATTTAAAATATCAAATATTTTAAAAAAAAGGTACGGATATGTGTGCATATGTGTCTGTCTTTAAACATTTGCGCTGGCAAAAATGTCAGTCATCTCATCCAACCCGTTTTCTTTATTAATTAATTCAACACCCCAGGCTTCTACATTTTTGTACTACAATCTCAAAGCAACCAAAAAATCACAAGTTGTGTAGGCGCTCACCATTGTGACCGTATGGTGGGCAGATACAGGTTTGTTCTCCACACGGTCAATGTTTTGCAGGAAATTGACATCTGATCGCCTCTGTGGAGTTCTCTGGAAATGGGATTCTAGAAACACTGCGGGCATCAGCTTTGCCACCCGTCCACGGGACTGGGCCTGAAGCAATTCCCCATTAAATCCTAAAGCCTTTTCCTGACTGAGAACACCCATGTGCTGGTATACAGGGCCAGTCAATCCATTAGCCATGCGCCGATGCGGTATCTGATAAACTTCATCGTCTACAGAGATGCCCCCTGAAATATAGACAAACAGAGTTTCACATCATAGCTGTTACTTTATAATATCTGGAATAGTCTATTGACCAATTACAGTGCAGGATCACAACTTATATTGTTTTTGCATATTGCTTACAAAGTTGGTTTATTTAAAGATGGCTTCAGTTGGCTTATTTTGTAAATATGTATATGAAAAAAATCTGAATAACAACATCAATAAATCAAAACTGTAACGAAATCAGGCTGGCCGCTTGCTAAAGAGTATCAACCATTCAGAAGAACGCCAAACCATCTGAGTGCAAGAATGTAAAACACCTAGTGACCATGCATAAAGGAAACGGATATTGATGTCCAATACAAACATGAAACTTGGACCACTTGGAGCCAACAAAATGAGAAACCAAATGAAATAAATGACCTTCACTCTTAAAATAAAGGTTCTTTATTGGCATCTATGGTTCCATGAACCATCCATGGAAACCTTCTTTTGCACAAGAGGTTCTTTAAAAAAAAGTTTTTTCAGATTACTGAAATGTTCTTCATAGTAAGAAAAAATATTTTAAGAACTGTTCACTGAAAGCTTCTTTAGGGGAACCCAAAAAAACAACAACAGAACCTTATTTTTAAGAGTTTCGATGGACCCAAAGATGACTATAAAGCTCATGGGATAGCCTACTTAACTCCAAAATGTAAAGTCTGTCATGATTTACCCATCATCATGCCCTTCCAAACCAACTCGCCCTTTTTTGATTTTTCAAATGTATAAATAAAACATTGATTATTAGAGTATGCTATACAAATTTTCACTTCAAAATTTCACGTTTCATTCATTGTGTTACTTGCTGTTTCTTTGTAATTGTTTGCGAAATGTAGGCTACTAGCAATTTCTGAGTGAAAATTGTTTCTACAACATTTTTTTAGTGCACTCAAGTCAGTCTAAATAAATAATTACTGCAAATGATTAAATATGTTAAGTGCTAGATAAGTGTAAGATATATTTAAGCCTGGTATGAGAAGCATAACCATAATTATGGAGTGTAACCACATGCAATATCAATTACAGTAATGCTGTATGAGCATACACAGGCACAAGACATATACTGTAAAAATGAATATGTGCATAGCTATTTCTACTGTACCTGATCTAAGCTTCAGAAATGATTGTGCTTGGGTGCATTATTATTCATTTTAGCACTGACTGACAAGAATATAAACATTTCCCTGTCGAATAAAGGTCCGTATTTGTTCTATGTCCTGCACTGTTTATAGATTTCATTTACCCCTTCAAATGATCCCAATGCCCATGTTATTAAACGCACACCATGTAATTCGCCAAATAAACGCGCAGTTCACTCATTACAATGGCAAATAAGGAAATTATTATAGCCGGAATTTATACAAACAGACTATATCGATATTGTTTTTAGCCTCACCTGTGACGTGCAATCCCATCAATGAAGAAATAACGACTATTGCCGTGTTCACGAACATGATTCTTCTTCTTGTACTACAAATACATTATGGCTTTATGAAGATCAGTCGAGGTCGCAGTGTCTCTATGGTTAAGACACTGAAACGATGTCTGTTTAATACAATAATTCTGCATCTGCTGAGGATCACACACCCCGATGTGTCTCTCTTGCGCTGAGAGGATCCATTTGGGGAATCGATTCGTTTGGTTGAATCATTTCAAAGAACCAATTCAGACGCCGATCCATATGTCCGGTCCATACCAGAACATAAATAAAGCATCGTTTAAAACTATTGTGTATTTTTGTCACATACTATGAGAATCAATGAGAATCAAACACATACAGAGCTCGCGGGACGAGGCATTGGGCTTTTTCTGAATTAATCCCAATGTTCATCCCATCTTTGTTCTATATTTAGTTCTGTAGGTTGTGTTTCGGTAAATACTATGCTGTTTAGCATTCAAACATCCACCCACCTCACAAACAAAGTTCTTTATTTAGTCCAGTGATTCACACTGGACGCTCTGCGATTCTGTTCGAATGAATCTTAAGAACCGGTTCACTAGTTCTTAGTGAATCACTAGTTCTCAGAAGAGAAAATGAGTAGGAGGAGAAAAACATAAGCTGAAAAATTAATAAGCTTTACTTGCCAACTTGAGCACACATACAGTGCTTTTAAAGGTAGCTATAAAAAAAATCCCTCAATAAATGAATAGATCTGCACATAATTTATTATCAGGCTATGAGCAGTACTAGAAGTATTGTTGTTGTCCTGCAATGGATAATCAAAAATCCCATACTTTTAATTTCAGCCACAATTCACAGTTGTCCAGGCTGTCTAAATTGAACAAGCACCAAGAAGACCAGGCAACTTTTAGGCAAGGTTTTGTCAAGCTAATGTTTATTGCCTGTGTTGTCCCACATCTCTGCTCTATAATGCTGCAATATAATCATTCGAGTGACATTTTTATATGACTTAATACTATATTGACATATATAGAATTACATAGTATATATACAGTAGCAGTATATAGCATTTTCATAATGTTATGTTAATATTCCCATTCTCACAAAGGATGAGTTTATTCATTGTGGAATTGTGTTAGCTCATTTAAGTCAAAAGACTTAATTCTATCAGATGTCTAATCCCAAGGCACCAAAAAACTTAAAAGGCGTGTAGATATTAAAGCAGTCTTGCTAGAAATGTGGCCCTTTGATTGTCAGCAACACTTGGTTCTTTGTGCAAAATAGATTTGATCAAGAAAAGACTAAAAGGGAAAAGTCACATGGGCTCTTCATTCAGAACTCTAGCCTGCTCTATAAAACGTGTTGGGCTTATGAACCAGAGAAAAAGATAAATAAAAGAAAATAATAATAAATCAATACAAAAAAAAATTTTTTTTTTAAAAATCAGGACAATGACTGCAATATCATGTTTTTGCTGAGCGACATGAATGAGTAATTTCTAATGTTTTCATAGCAGTGTTATTTGATATACTATTTATAGTTTTTGTTCATTTTTTATTGTTAATTTCAGTCATTTTAGCACTTCAAATTAAACTAAATGAAAATGAAAAATGTAAGCTGATTTTGCATTTCATTTTATTATATTTTATTTCATTTAAGATTTGTTTCAAATACGTTTCAAGTTTTAGCTTTAGTTAAAGGGGTCATATGATGCTATTTTAAAGAGAATTATTTTGTGTATTTGGTATAACAGAATATGTTGACATGCTTTAATGTTCAAAAAACACATTATTTTTCAAATACTGTACATTATTGTAGGTCCTCTATGCCCCGCCTCTCTCAAACACGTCGTTTTCAACAAAGCCCCCTCCTTTGACAAGCGCAGTCTGCTCTGATTGGCCAGCTGACCCAGTGCACTGTGATTG
>NW_015648610.1:362129-362494 GCF_001515625.1 Sinocyclocheilus rhinocerous
TTCTTTATGCACCAAGAGCTTGTAACACTCCAAAGAGAAAGGAAAACTTGAAATCGCATCATATGACCCCTTTATTAACAATAATAGTTTCCCTGATCCTCAAGCACGTCTCACCACCATCCTCAAAACTAGGGCTGCACGATAAATCGTATGCGATATTTAACGCTCATCTTGTCAGTAAAGCCGTTCTGTAATCAGCGGTAAATCTCCATCACCTGCGTGCTTTCACATTTAGCAGCATTAACTACACAGAGCCGTTGTTCACGGACGAGCTGCGCAAAAAATCGCGCGAATATGAACGTGGTTTTGCGCAGCTCGTCCGTGAACAACGGCTCTGTGTAGTTAATGCTGCTCAATGTGAAAGC
>NW_015648610.1:362874-374506 GCF_001515625.1 Sinocyclocheilus rhinocerous
TCTGACAAGATGCGCGTTAAATATCGCATGCGATTTATCGTGCAGCCCTACTCAAAACCTTCTAAAACTCAACATGAGAGGCATCACAAATCCTCTAATTTTACTCATGCACTATTAAGAGGATATATAGGATGTTATTTATTCTGTTCAAATCTGCCAAGTCAGTCTTGTGGCAAACATGGAGCTCTCTGCTGTTGCCATGGTGATCTGATATCTGACATTCACCATGCAGCAACAAGCATCCCTGCCAAAATGCATGGCCCAAAATAGATCTGATGTATTTTATGTGATTAGTTAAAGGGTAACTGCACTCCTGCAGCTGAATCCATCTTGGAACTGAAATGGTTTGACTGCTCTTCATGTCTGGAGAGTGATCGTAACAAGCAGCTTATATGTATAGATATTTTACACATTACTAATTCAACATGAATTTTATTTTTATATACTTTTTTTATATATCATTTTGTAATTATTTAAAAAATAACAAAGACTTACAAAAAAATCATATTTTAGTAGCTTATTAACATTTTTAAATAATTTTAAAATTGTAAAAATTATACTTTAGGCCTACTAGGTTAGCCTACTATATTAATATTTGAATCAGTTATTACATTCCTATTTCTAAAAAGCTTTCATTTTGATTAAAAACATGTTTAAAAACTAAGCAACAAAACACACACTGAATGCAGCTTAGTTAAGAGTTCATGTTTGACAGTCGATCAACAAGAACATAAGCCATTTATAAGCATTTCTCCTGTTTTATTATCTTATCTTATTTATATTTTTACATTTTAGCACTGGTGAGTTATGTGGTATCTGCTGCTTTTGAAAGTCATATGACTTTCTACTGTCCCTTGTACAAAAATACTCAGTTGATAGAATGGAAGTAAAATGTCGTAATGGGAGGGGCTTAATGGCCTGGATGTTATCTCTGATTGGTCAGATATGTTGTGTTTAAATAACAATCTAAATAATTATCTTTACATTTTAATTCCCTTACGAAAATTAACCATGGTTTTACTACAAATTAAACAAAAAACATAGTTACAATAGTTAAACCATGGTAACCACAAACTGACCATGGTTTTGCTACACTAACCATAGTTTAACCATGGTATTTGTAGTAAAAATGTGGTTATACAAATGGTAATCGATACGCCAAAAAAACACGTTTACTACACTTTTACTACAATAAAACCATGGTTAATTTTCGTAAGGGTTTAAATGTCGATTTAAGTTCATACCTGCTATTATTCACTGGTTATCACGCGGTTTCTGTGTATTTTCTCTGCGCTGATCAGGATGGACCAATCATAGTCCGTTTTGATTACCTATTGGCTTTCAGTATAGCATTTTATAGAGAATGGTGAAGCGGATTTACTTGTATATTTAGATATTTCAATGCTTTTAAACAATATATTAATATGCTCGTAAATTTTAGCACACAAATGTCAACAGCATCAAATAAAACGTCCTGAGGAGTGAACGCAGCTCAATGGATAAATGATCATCTTCTGGGCCACCGCGCGCCCCCTGCAGGAGTATCCCGTATGTTTGTCATAGGAAACAGTCAATCTGGGCCCGCAGATCACCTGACCCCCGCTCCGTAACGTCACAGAGAGCGGAACGCCATTAGTTTGATGGCAGAGCTTCATCAGGCGCGAGGCAGTGTTTAATAGACGAATCAGTGCGAAGACTTCCTGCGAAGCGCGGATCGGTGGCTGTTTGTGTGTGTTGCGGTCATCTGTGGATCTCTATGGCTGCTGTGATCGGCTAGGGGCTCGAATCAGGCTTTGTTTTTGTGTCAGGCTGAGAGTTTGGGCATGGCGGCGGCTGGAGGGAAGACGTACTCGTTCAAGGTGGTGCTGCTGGGGGAGGGCTGCGTCGGCAAAACATCGCTGGTGTTGCGATACTGCGAGAACAAATTCAACGACAAACACATCACCACCCTTCAGGTGAGAGAGTCAACTGGTCTGATCCGATTATTAACTTGCATGCATGACCCCGTCTTCACTCGTTTGTTTGTGGTTTCATCTGTAATATAAATAAATAACGTGTGGCCACATTTTAAGAGTTTTGTCGATTTATTTAACGATTTATGTCAAATTGTTTTGCTCTCAAGTTCGTAAATCTGTTTTGTTTTCGTTATAGCAATAGATCCTGGGCCTATATGGCGATAGATATATAGCACAATAATAACTACAATATTTAAATACTGTATACTGTAATTACTCCATATAATATGTATATAATTATGTAACTGTGTATAAAATGCATATAATATTTAACATGTCAAGCAGTGTGACATGCTATATGCTATGCTTTCATTTTTAATAAACGCAGTTTGACTAAATTTTCATGATTATTATGCATGCGGTTTGTCATGTTACCACATAACGTTAGAATTATTGCTTTTAAGATCATTGTAAACATTTGCATGCGTTTAATCACAAATCTTGATGTGGACACTAACTTAGCTAACTTAAGTACTTGCTCGTATTCAGTTAGGGGAAGCTTTCTGGCCTTTCTACTTTGTAATTTTCTCTTTTACATAGGAACCCAAACCTTTAATTCATTTGTGATGTGTACACAAGGTACGGTTGTCACCGATATTTGCTAATAATAGATGAGAAGTAACAGAATGAAGATCAGAAAATGTTATAAATGTTTGGATTTGATATCATTACTAAGTACATCCACAGTTATTTGACTACAAGTTAGCTTTAGTTTATGGTTTATCCATTTCAACATTTTGTCTCATTGCCATAACACATAATTAACAACACGCATAAAAAAAATCCATGTCACACATCATTGTAAAAACATGCTTGAATAATCAAAGCCATGATGACATCTTTATTAAAAAAGCCTTGTGATGAATCACATACAGTACACCACTGTTCAAAAGTTTGGGGTTGCTCAGCAAGGCTGACTTTATTTGGCTAAAAAACACAGGGAAACGATATTTATGTATGATATTATTAACATTTATTATAACTGTTTTCTATATTAATATGTTTTGAATGTAATTTGTTCCTGTGATAGCAAAGCTAAATTTTCAGCAGCATTACTCAAGTGAGTGTCACATGATCCTTCAGAAATCATTCTTATATGCTGATTTTATGCTCAAGAAACATAACTATTATCAGTGGAGTAAATCATTAGGAGTCAGCTGTCTTCGGCAGTCCTTAAGGTACCAGCACAATAACACACTCAGCAAAATATCGTCTAATTATCGTTATCGATAAAATCACATAAAATATTGAGATGATTTTTTTTGTCAATATCGCACACCCCTAGTGGAAACTAAAACTGTTTGGTTACCAACATTCTGCAAAATCTTCATTTGTGTTCTGCAGAAGAAAAAAAAAACAGTTCTAAAGGTTTAGTACAACATGAGGGTAAATTAATACCCTTTTTAATTACTTTCCCCTTAAATAAGCAGTATGACACAAGCAAGAGAGCTGTTTTACATTAGTATGTATTTTTTGTTTTGAAATGTCTGTATTATAAACCCAACATTAAATACAATGGAAGTCCATCAAACGTTTTCATCAGTGTGGTTACGTTTAGAATGAGGATGAACTCATAATAGTTCATCCATGTTACTGTGTAAGACTATAAAACATACAGAAAAGGCTCCTGTGGCCTTGTTGTGACACTGTGAAACTTGTGTTATCAATTAACTTTTTCAAGGCATGTAACATGTAATGTATGATAACATTTCCAAACTAAATATTACACATGCTTGTATATGTTTTTAAACGTTACAGTAGGGTGTCTGAACTGCAATGTTTGTCTTTAGATGACTATGGCGGTAAATGGCACACCAAAAATGATTTTAGAAGTTTGAAATGTAAACAGACTTGAATCTTGTAAATTAATACCAATTTATGCGTTTATGCCTTTGTTTGCAGGCATCGTTCCTCACAAAAAAGCTCAACATCACAGGAAAGAGAGTGAATCTGGCTATATGGGTGAGTCACACATGTTCCACACTGTGATTGTAGCATTTGTGTAGAGGTTGATCTTGAATAAAAGATTAAGTAAAGTCTTTGTTTTGGATAGATGTTACTGATCTGTGAGAATTAACAGCTCGTTTTCAATAGTTGGTGGGATGCTTTCTTACAGCAGCATGAAATCTGGTGCCTTTCACATCCTGTTTCACTTATTTAATGAGAAAGTTGGACTCGTGGCTGTTACCAGAAAATGGAGCCCAGTGATTGGAGGGAATGTCAGCTGTATAGGAAAGATGTGAAGCGAAGCAAATTATATTTTATTTTAACTATATATTATGTTTAAATTATATTATATTTTAACTATATTATGCTTTAATAAAATATTAATTACTTTCTTTGCAATGACATGCAAGTAAATTATTCACACTCAAACCTAGAACATGTATTAAAAATGTAAATGAGGACAGTTTTGCTTTCACATTGAGTTTAAATTGTTTATTGACTTTAGAATCAAACACAAGAATGCTCAAAGTGTCAGATTTGTGCTTTACTTCCAAGTTCCTGACAAGAATTTATCCAGTCAGCTGCCTATAGAATGTGTTGAAAAAATTGTGCATAGTTATAGTAGCTGATTGGTTCTTCCAAGCTGGCAAGACAGCCAATCAGTCTCTAAAGAAAAAAAAAATATTACATGACTAACTTGTAAGACTTGTCTAAGCCTTTTATGCAACTGACCACAGCTCAGTACTTTTTAGCCCTCCTCCACCCCAGCACCACATGTCTAGGTCTGCTATAAAGGGTTTCTTCCTACTTTACCTAGCAGTAGCATGTATTTTAATCCCTGTATTTCTGAGAATGTTTCAGCAGTGAGCCAGCAGCAGCAACATTTTTAGTTCAGGGGATCAAGAGTGTTTTCTCAGTCCAAGTTTCTGTTATCTGATCTGTTAGTTGTGGTTTCTTTATATATTGAGTATGTGTTTATTTTTATCACAGGACACTGCTGGTCAGGAGCGTTTTCATGCCCTTGGACCCATCTACTACAGAGATTCCAATGGTGCACTATTGGTGTACGACGTCACAGATGAGGACTCATTTCAGAAGGTGAATGTTTTCTTCACTTACGTATACATTAAAAGGCCAAAATCAATTAATAAATATATGAGAACCAACGATAAATGTGTTAAATCAACTGTCAAGTTCTCTATAGTGCTCCACAACGCAATACACTCTTAAAAATAAATGCTCTTTATTGGCATCAATGCTTTCACAAAGAACCTTTACCATCCATGAAACCTTTTCATTCCACTAAAGGTTCTTTACAGTGGAGGAACAAAGGTTCTTTAGATTATTAAAATGTTCTTCACACTAAGAAAAAAGGGTTCTTTTAAGAACTGTTCACTGAAAGGTTCTTTGGGGAACCAAAACTGGTTCTCTTGCTGTAGCTTTTAGATAAATGCGGTAAATATGATTCATTATTTGTTTTTGCTGTATATATCAGACTAACTTTTGGTTTCTTGACAGGTGAAGAACTGGGTAAAAGAGTTAAGGAAAATGTTGGGGAATGAGATCTGTTTATGTATAGTAGGTGAGTAACATTCATCATTTATTAACATGTTTCATGTTTTGTGTCTTAACACGTTTGTTACTTATTTATTTGGTCTAGCCTTTTTTTATTTTCCCCTCTAGTTTTGGTGGCAAATCTGCCAAATAGATATAAACATGTTACAGGGTTGCCCTGGTTGTAGAAAATATGAGAGAATTTTAAAATAGTAACAGCCTGGGAAACTCACAGAAATTGATTTACAGTTATGGGAATCTAAATTTAATCTAATCTTTAAAATATTTTGTCAGTTATAACTTGATTGCACAAGGGTTATATATTTGTCTTATATTTGATAAAGTTTGCATCATTAATTGTTGTTTGTTTTGTTTTTTTTACTTTTAAGCAGCTTTGAAACAATCTATATTGTATAAAGTCAATAAAGCTAACTTGACTTCATATCGATTTAACTATTTTGGTCTAATATTCATGGTTATCTGCTGTGAATATTTACTATAAGATCTTTTTTTTAGGCAATAAAATTGACCTGGAAAAAGACCGACATGTTTCAGTGGAGGAAGCAGAGGGGTATGTACTCGTCTCATGTTTTTACAGGATATTTTAATATGCATTGTGGATAACAGACCATATGAAGGAAACCTTGTCTTTCTGTTTAATGTGTGGTTTTGTACATGCAAATTGACAGACACAGCAGTAATTAGATATCAGTGTCATGGCATGCGAATCCCAGGACAAAGTTATATTTTTACAGCTTGAAGCTCGTGCTTTACTCCTGGCCTTGGAAAATATAGAAAATGGACAAGAACAAAATTTCTTAATCTTCACCTGCCTTTAGGCACTTGAATCTGTAAAGACTGACCATCCCATAATTAAAAGTATGTTAGCTAAAGTTGATAGCTTATCTGGTAATGAGAAAGCAGACGTCAAGGAGGAGTGTCAAATTCTACCCTAAGATTTATAAACTCTTTAATGAATAACATGTGGCAGATGGAATGGGATGAATGCCATGGAAGTAAGTTACATGAAGTAAATCCTAGTATAAGAAGAACATTATTAAAATTCATTTCAAATCTAGGTATGATCAAGTTGTTTTTACTAGGCACTGTTTAGGGCATGTAAGACTCACACATAGTTATTCATTAAAAGGTGAGCCACCACCATTATGCCTTCCTTGTCAAACTACAGTAAATGACTGTTAAACATTTTTTATTGGACTGTACCGTTTTTAATGTGATTAGACAACAGTTTTATTCAGAGATGTTTAACGTATGTATTTAAAAATGTATCACCTGAATGTTTTTTAGATTTTTGTGTAGTAGTATTATTAATCTTAAATGTCTTATAGCTTCTTGTTAATTGTATGACCTTTGTTATTTATTCTATTTCTGCCATGAAGATAGATTTGTTGATGACATGGCGTTAAAGGCACAATATGTAATTTTTTGCCACTAGAGGGCGCGTATTCAAAACAAACAAAGAAACAAAGGCGTAGTTAGATGACACCGTCATTGTGTGTGGAATCATGAGATTTGTAGTCTTCATCCCCACAGCCGATGCAATCCGATGGGACTCGGGCAGAAATCATGTTCATGGATGACCTCATGTTTTAAAGATTTATTAACGTCGTAGTATGAAGCAGGGTGAGGCTGAAAGCCGTCGAAGTGAAACGAGGCCGCTGAACGAGTGCGACACACGGCTCGAAAGCAGCGGAGCTTTTATTATGCCACAGTCGACAAGTCAGCAAAATATATAAAATTGTTCTAGTGATTTTTTGATATTTTAATAAAAAAATCTTACATATTGTGCCTTTAAATAAATAAATAAATAGGCTTCAATTATAAGCTATCAGCAGTGTTGGTTAATTAGTAATCAGATTTGGCTTGTGAAAGGCTGTATTGGTCAAAGTGTCCTGAGACATAGGGGCCGTTTACACTACGTTTTCATCAAAAAACGGAAAACTTTTTATGCGTTTGGA
This sequence comes from Sinocyclocheilus rhinocerous, assembly GCF_001515625.1. Taxonomy (NCBI): domain Eukaryota; kingdom Metazoa; phylum Chordata; class Actinopteri; order Cypriniformes; family Cyprinidae; genus Sinocyclocheilus; species Sinocyclocheilus rhinocerous. The sequence goes on from NW_015648610.1 coordinate 370,370, forward strand.
CTGTTCGTTTACACGACAACGGCGTTTTGGGGACTGAAAACGCATATTTTTGAAAATGGGTTTTAAAGTGCAAGTTTTTGAAAACGGCACTGTTGTCGTTTCCGTGTAAACACCCAAAACGGGAATCTTTGAAAACGGTGACGTCATGCGCGTAGACATGCGCAGTACGTGTCGATTTTAAAGGCAAGCGCGAACAAACATACACAACAATGGTGGAGTACATGGTACTGTTGTTGCTGCTCAAGAGTTTGCTAACGCTTCTTCAGCAAAGTGTGGATTTACTTCACCAATATTACAACCAACAGCGGAGACGCATCATATACAACATATAATCGTCACTTTCCTACAGGTACTGTTTACTAACAAGGTGACAGCGCCAACTACTGGCCTGGCATACGTAATACAGCGTTTTTGGCCGTTTTCGCGGATATGTGTAAACGCGAATCGTTTTGAAAACGTTGTCGTGTTTACGTGAAACTTTTTAAAAACGCAAGGGAAAAACTTTTCAGTTTTTGACTACATCGTTGTCGTGTAAACGTAGCCATAGCCATCGTACTCAACAAAATGTTTATATGACTACAGTTTATTTATGTATTTTGGTTTTGTATATATTAAAAATGTAAACACGCAGTTTTATATATTCATAATCTATAATGTCTTTCAGGCTAAATATGGTATATTATACTTTTGACTAAGGATGTATGAAGATCACATGCACTAAAAGACTGGTCACATGATTAAAACAATCACAAGATCAGTCCACACAAGTGGGTATAAAAAGTCAATGCACCCCTGTTCAAGTTGTAGGTTTTTTCTTTTTCTTTTTGAGATGTAACAATGCAGAAAGTCAGATCTTTTCTCAACCTTTAAAGTAATGTTGAAACCAACAAAATGAATGTTAAAAAAGAAAGAAATGTAAAAACTAAATTTACTTGGTTGTAGAAGTGTGCACACCCTTTTATAATGGAGGCATGGAATAAGCCAATCACATGCAAACTCTCACTGAAAAGTAAAGTTGTAAAAGTGATTTATCTGTACACACCATTTTTTTAAATGAATGTGCACTCATTATCTTAAATCAAAATTACTTTCTTACAACAGTCTATTTTTCATATATCTGGCTATGGGGTAGGGTGGCCAGATGGAAGCCAAAAAAAGCCCACCTAAATTTTGCCCAAACCATGTGGCAAAATGTTTTATGGTCTGATGAAACCAAATTAAACCTTTGGGCCATAATATTAACTGAATTTCATCTTTCAGCTTGATGGTAGCTTGATGGTAACAAACACAAATGGCTTCTGAAGAAAAATAATGTTTTCGAATTGCTGAGTAAGAGCCCAGATCTAAGTCCATTTGAAAAACCTTGCCTTGAACAGCCTATACACAGGAGATCCCCCTGCAATGTGATCAATCTGGAGCTCTTTTGCAAGGAAGAGTGGGGAAAAAATGATTAATCAAGATGTGCTATGTTGATGGACTCTTGTTCAAAAGAAACAATTAAAAGCAAAAGGGGTTTCAACCAAGTATTTAGTTGAAGGGTGTCCACATACTTGCAAGTCAGGTCATTCAAGTCATTCTTGTTTTTCCTTAAAAGTTTCTATTTGTTTGTTACTTGAATTTTGTTTGTTTTAATGCTGCATTAAAGGTGGAAGAAGTTCTGTCATCCTGGATTCAGGTTTTTACAGCCTTTCATGAACAGGTGTTCAGACTTGTTATACCACTGTATGTGGAAGGAATAGAGCAATAAATGGTGATCTTTTCTGTCTTGCATTTGAAAATGTATTTCATTGAGTGCCACAATCGTTACATACAAATGCATTAATATCAGCCTAGTCTTGTCTAATCTAAGACAAACATTCGTTCCAAAAATATTTTTTAAATCATACATTTAGGTGAAGCAAAATTAACATTTTTGAAGAAAAAAAAATTGACCAATCTTTTAGCTGTCAGGGACATTTTATTAATGATATTAGAAAAAAATGCTTACAGCACCTTTTAAGTGCTTTTTGGGAAATCTGTATAAATTGTTTTTATGTCCTCGGTTATTATTTTTTGTCTTTTTTCAGATACGCAGAGTCAGTGGGGGCAAAACACTATCACACATCAGCCAAATTAAACAAAGGCATTGAGGAGCTGTTTCTGGACCTGTGTAAACGTACGTTATTTTTAAATGCTGTGTATACGGTCAGTCTGTCTGTTTTCCATAACACAACAGGCTTCATGATTAATCAAAATTGTGTATTTCAGAGTATAACATGGCACTGTGTTCTTTCACACACAAGCAGCTCATTATGTTTTCAGTAGTGCTGTCAAACGATTAATTGCATCCAAAATAAACGTTTTTGTTTACATAATATGTGTGTGTGTACTGTGCAGTGTTGGGCAGTAACGCATTACTTAGTAACGCGTTACTGTAATTTGATTACTTTTTTAGTAACGGAGTAATTTAACGCGTTGTAATTTTCAAAATAGTAATTAGAGTGTAGTAAAGCCGACGTCTCTATACGTTACTGTCGCATTACATTGCTGACAGAATGCAGTGTTTTATAATCTAGAGATTGTAAAAATAAATGTAGCACACGCACTGTCGAGTCCAGTGGCAGTGAATTAGAGACCTGCTCTCCCGCGAGACCCGACGCAACAGAGTGTGGCGCGGGACAGGGAGGGCGAGTGCGGGTGCGGGCGGGTAGACACTCGTGTATGCGGGATGCGAGAGAATAAAATGATTCACGGGACTCCCACAAAATAGAAATATCTAAACATAAAATATCTAAAACAAATAAATTGTTATTCATCTATTGCACAAAAGCAACATGAACTAATATAAATATAAACGATTAACAGGTGCAGGTGTATGCAGAGTTTCTATTTAGGCTATAACGTGTTTGCAGCGTTGAGCAATGCAGTGCTGAAATTTGCGTGCTCACGAATCCTCATTTTATAACACACGAATTGTAGACATTATGAAAGATTCATTATGCACATATTTATTGTGTTATAACTAGAGGTCGACCGATGTATCGGTTTTGCCGATTAATCGGCACCGATAGTTGATTGCGAATCCTCTTATTATAACACACGAATTGTAGACATTATGAAAGATTCATTATGCATATATTTATTGTGTTATAACAGAGATTTGTGAGATTGCGATGAACTGAGATGTCTTTTAGAGATTATAAATGCAGCGCTCTTTGCTGGCATTCTGCCATGCCAAACCAAGCACGCAGCAGCCGCTTGCTTTAGTTAAAAATAAGTGTTCTGTGAATGTTGATGCTTGAATAACAAATATTTATTGGGAGCGTGTATGCTGGGATTTCATGGAGAAAAAAGTAACTTAACTAGTAATGTAACTAATTACTAATTATTTTTGAAATATAGTAAACAGAACAGTAACGTGATTACTTTTAAAAGGAGTAATCAGTAATTTGATTACATTTTCAGAGTAACTTGCCCAACACTGGTACTGTGTATATTTATTATGCATATATAAATACACACACATACAGTATATATTTTGAAAATATTTACATGTATATATTTATATAATTTATATTATATATAAATATATTTAATATATAAACCTATTTTTGAAATATGTACGTGTGTGTGTATGTGTGTGTATTTATAAATACTTAATAAATATAGATAACGCACATTATGTAAACAAAAACTTTTATTTTGGATGCGATTAATTGTTTGACAGCGCTAGTTTTCAGTGTCTCAGAGCGGCTCAGGTCGCAGTAAATGCTGCTCTACAAAACTCATCTCAACATCTGTCTTATACCGTGTATTAGGGAATGCAGCATATGCCAAATTTCTTCCCATATTTTTAATGAGAAGTGCTTATAAATCAGCTGTTGTCTGTCCAAATACAAGCTCATTGGTTTAATGTTTGAAAATGTAATGTTACAATTGTACTGTAAAATATTATTATATTATATTATATTTTTCTTAAATACACTTAACAGTGAAATATTATAAGTATTTTTTAAAAATATTTTATTTAGTAATAATAATAATAAATTAATATTATTATTATTTATAGTTATATTGATAATGATTGATATTGATATGATATTTGCCCAAATTGTGCAGACCTACAAACAAGCACAGCAAACTTGGAGCTTTTTTGTT
>NW_015648610.1:384053-397503 GCF_001515625.1 Sinocyclocheilus rhinocerous
TGGAGCTTTTTTGTTTTTATTCGGTAATAATAATAAAATATATATTTTTTAAATAATAGGATATATATATATATATATATATATATATATATATAAAATCTTCTTTTTCTTCAAAAAATCACTTTGCCTGTCTGGTGAGCCTGTATTGTTAAATCTTTGTAGACTTAAATCTCCAGAACTATTTGTCAGGATTTCATTTATCAAATCACCAGTAAAATTTCACAGCAGTGGTGTTGTAAACTTTGCTTAAAAAAGGTAAAAAAAAAATAAAAAAGCTTGTCGTCAAAAAATAAATGTAGACTACTTCTTTGTTTTTTCTCAATAATTGTCTTTCCAAAAAAGGTTATTGACTCTTTTAATTGAAAGGTGTCGGTTTCATAAACTAAATGGATAAGAGTCCTATGTTTGACAGAACCAAGGAGGTTTTTAAAACCCTGTCTCACACAGTCATGAGAGCGTCATGTAACACTACTTCATAGAGTTTATTAAATTTTTTTATTTATTTATTTTATTGTTCATTACTTATCTGTCTTTAATTTTTGTCATTTTCACTGGCATCTGTAGGCATGATGGAGACAGCTCAGGCAGAGGAGAGGTCAAGGGGGAACGGCGCGAGTCACACAAGCACAGCCCGGAGAGGCGTACAGATTGTCGACGACGAGCCCCAGACTGCCATGCCCGCCGGAGGCTGTTGTACTTCCGGTTAAACACACTTACCCCCTTTTACCATACCTGGGACTGATAACGGCCTCTCTCGCCCTCCTCTGTGTAAGAACTGCCACTTCCCACAGCTACACTCACCTGCAACTGCTCTACAGCTCTGTCAAGTCATTTCTTTAACAGTTTGTTCCTTATTGAAAGGGTTGATTTGTAAGTCCATCCTTTGCCGGCAGACTTTAGGGGCCAAAAGATGCCAGATTGACCGGTGTTGAAAATATTCACAAATTATTACAAATAGGTACCAAACAATAATGCCCAGTCTTATAAAACACACATGCACTGATTCATTTCCCTAACAATCTGATATGTTAGCACTTTTTTTTTCTTTTGGCAAGGTGTTGTGCATGTAGAATCTTTAAAATCCTAGTTTTATTTTACGTCTAAGAAAAAAAAGAAATTCTTTATTATTTAATAACTTATTTACAATTTCATCAAGCATCTACATGTCCAAAGACCTTTGTACTTCTTGTAATCAATGGGCTTGTGTCATTCTTATACAGTCTCATTCTTCTGTCATTCATATCTTCTGTATCTTTCTTAAAAATGCAACATTAAAATCCATCTAGAACATTTAAACTCCTTGTAGATTTTGTCTTTTCTCTTATATATATATATATATATTTTTTTTTGTTTTGTTTGCTTGCTAAATTCTTTATAGGGAAAAAGTCCAATACTGTGTACTTTTTTCTTTTCAAGCTATCAATTGCAACAGTGAGTCAGAAAAGTGTACAATATTCAATATTAATGTTTATGAATGTATAATGAATAATAATGGCTGTGGTAAGTGCTTTTTTTGGGATTTGTGTTTTTTTCTTTACTTTTACAATGTTAATTGTGTTTCTCCCCCTCAAGACCTGAACATTTGGACAGATTTTGAAAGTACTAATAGTTTCCACAACCACATCATCTGTAAACACTGAGGTGCAGCTGTGAGCCTTCTGTGCCTTTAAATAAAAGTGTCTAGATTGACCTACCTATTGTCTCCTAGCATATATTATTAGAAAAACTTGTTTACTTAATTTCAAAGAGGTTTTACAGTGGGACAGTTGCATTAAACATTGGTTACGCATATAACCATGGTTCTGGATCACCAGATGGCATATCTCAGTGAAATACCGGAATGTCCTTCTCATTTTTAAGAGCTCAATATAAAAGCTTTCACTATGTGAACTTAATGACATATATATCAATAAATGTCTGCCTAAAAGTCTTCTGTCAGTCATAGAACCGTGGTTATATGCGTAACCAACATTCTGTTTCCTTGGTTTCAGTTTGCCAGAGGGATTAACTGAGTGGACAAAAAAAAGAATTCTGTCACAAGTGTCTGATTAATATGCATCTCCCATATATTTTCATTTAATCATTTAGCAGACACATTGCAAATGAGGAGAACAATAGAAGCAATCGGACCAACAAGAAAGAAACAGTATACAAGTGCTTTGACAAGTCTCAGTTAGTCTAGCACTGTACACATAGCAAGGTGTTTTTTTTTTAAAAATAAATTCGACTAAAACAAATAAAATAGAATAGGTAAGTGCTAGTATTGATTGGTCAGGAGAACAGCTACTGTCGGATCGTCTGGTTGCAATAAGAAGTAGAGTTGAGTGTCATCAGCATAGCAATGATAGGAAGAGCCATGCTTCTGAATGACAGATCCTAATGATGACATGTAGATGGAGAAGAGAAGTGGTCCAAGCACTGAGCCTTGAGGAACCCCAGTAGCAAGAAGTTGTGACTAGAGACCTCACCCTTCCAAGACACCCTGAAGGCCCTACCTGAAAGACTTGAACCACTGGAGTGCGGTTCCTGAGATGTCCATCTTTATGAGGGTGGACAGGAGGATCAGGCGGTTAACTGTGTCAAAAGCAGCAGACAGATCCAGCAAGATAAGTACTGAGGATTTTTAAGCTGCTCTTGCCAGTCTCAAGGCTTCATTAAGTTGAGTGGCCGTGGCCTTTATCATTAAAGGGCCATTCTGAACCTGGACAGAATTAGTACCCCACCAAAAAAATATACTGAACAAAACAACATTAAAGCATACATGTTATGAACTTGAACTCAAGTTATTCGACTTTCATTTGAAAAATTGTAGTACAAAGTACTTAAATGGTATCTGCTCATGACTTTCCTTTGTGTTTAGTTGCCCAGCACTGTTTTGGAGGTATTTGGTATTTGTGTCATGACAAAGGGACCTGGCTTTCAAAATGTTTAATAATCGTTGCATTACATGAACAAACATTAATACATAAACATGAAAATTACATGCCCAAAGTCTATTAGGTTTGAAATATTTTTGTCCAGACTTCCAGAATCAACTGAAGGTCACTGGATAGTGGATATGATGAAGACTAAGTGTTTCACAGCTATACATCACCACCTAATTATTTGTTTCATACATTGTCTAACTGCTTGAGAGGTGCTTTTTTCGCCCAAATTCAGAAGCATGGTTTGCAAATTAATTACATAACATTTACATGGTCATTATATAATTGTAAATATAGTCAAAGCTAAAAACAATTACTGCCATTGTGTGAATAATATGTAATCATGTAATCCATAAAAAAGTAACTGTAATCTGATTATGTGCATTATAAATTGTAATTTACTCTAATAACAAATTGTTGGAATCTGATAGGCTAATCCAGATTACATCAGTAGGCTATTATGCAGCACTGCCTATTTATTTCTCAATAAATTGTTTGTTTCCTACACTGAAGGAATCTGCATTGAAATACAATACAATAGTACAATTTCTTTCTTTCTATTATTATTGAAATAACTGTAAATGGTCCATACCTAAGGGGGTGAATTGCTGTCCACATGTGAAAAATCTCCAGTCAATTAGTTTTGTGTCATAATAGTGAGCTGTTATTTCGTTAAAACGTTATGCTTTTTTCGCAACAACGAGAAAGTGTGACGTTAAAACGATATATTTTCTCGTAATACCGACATATTGTCACAAAAATATGATTAAATTGTTTTTACTGTTTACAAAACATTAATAAATTACATAAACTTAAAACTCACAAACTCGTTGCTTACTTGTATTTATTGCAATTATTTATTTTATAGTAAATCTGCGTTTGATAAAAGCAGTTTCTTTCGCATTTTATCTTACCACGCGTTTTATTTTCTTTTTTCTCGTGAGGTATTTGTCCTCCCTCGGCTGCCGTGGCAACACGTCACAATGGAGGCCGTGCGACGTCATATTTGTGGCCTCATCATCATATGCTTCTGGCAACAACAACACAGCCGTGCGTTGCATTTTTAAACTTTATTGACGATTGATGAGCGAATAAGCGGTCGGGATTCTCTGCGTTTTGCCTATCATTAGAGCTGTGAAGATTAATTCGGATGTTTACTAAGACCAGCGCGCGGACTGCAGTACAGCAGCAGTTTCTGCTGTGAACCTGAGATGTTTCTTCTGATGCTCTTCTTGCAATAAAATGATGGATGGAAGTGAGAAGATGGAGTCTGATGATGTGGTGATCATCGTGGAGAATGAGGCGGAAAGTAAGCGCGCGGATGAAGCTCAGGGCAGTGTGAGGATGATGATGATGGCTCTGATGGACGTGTGTCCCGTGTGTAAACTCAGCTTCAGCAGTAGAGAGCCCAAACTACTGCCCTGCCTGCACTCCTTCTGTAAAAGATGCTTACCTGCTCATAATACTCCTGCCAGCACCGCCAGCAACGCGCAACAGTGTAAGAGTTTGCTTTCACTTTTACTCATTCACAAGACACGCTATTCAAATAACTAATCCCAGTAAAAGACGAAGAGCTGATATACAGTACAAAGTCCCAAAGCTGCTAGAAAAGAACAAGCTAGAACAAATTTATAAATTCGTGCCGATCTTCAATTAAAATATGGGCAATTAATAATGTATTTTGAATAAACATGTGACCCTGGACCACAAAACCAGATTGGTTTAAAGATGTACAGGTGCATCTCAATAAATTAGAATGTCGTGGAAAAGTTCATTTATTTCAGTAATTCAACTCAAATTGTGAAACTCGTGTATTAAATAAATTCAATGCACACAGACTGAAGTAGTTTAAGTCTTTGGTTCTTTTAATTGTGATGATTTTGGCTCACATTTAACAAAAACCTTTCCATTTTCCATTTGGTTTGTTAGGATAGGCCAATATTTGGCCGAAATACAACTATTTGAAAATCTGCAATCTGAGGGTGCAAAAAAATCTAAATATTGAGAAAATTGCCTTTAAACTTGTTCAAATTAAGTTCTTAGCAATGCATATTTCTAGTCAAAAATTAAGTTTTGATATATTTGCGGTAGGACATTAACAAAATATCTTCATGGAACATGATCTTTACTTAATATCCTAATGACTTTTGGCATAAAAGAAAAATCGATCATTTTAACCCATACAATGTATTGTTGGCATATATGAATAACATGTATGTCTTAAATTAACTCTGTTTATTTAAATTTACTTTTCGGATAATTCAGATGATGATTTACTCTGGTTCTGATTTGTTTGTCATCGGTTATTCAACTAAATTGCCATCATTTTAAATAGAATCGTTGATTAAGAATTTTATATGAATGACACTTTAGAAATATATTGCGTCCCAATAGTGGGGTAAGATGGCCTCTTCGAATAATTTTATATTTTGTGCTTTGGCAAGGTGTTTCTATGTATTCATTTTTCTGCACATGCTAAACTTGCATCGAAATATATTACATTATATTATATATAGTATACTATATATCTCAGAATCAGAAAGAGCTTTATTGCCAGGTATGTTACGAGGAATTTGTTTTGGTGACAGAAGCTTCCACAGCACAAACAGAATGACAGTGACAATACAAGACACAGATATAAATAAAAAAGATAAAAATAGAATAAGTAAATGGGGAATAACAATATACAAAAAAAAAATTTTAAGATAATATACAAAAGAGACAATAGATGGTAATTGTGTGTATAGGTATGATATATACAAATACAAGGACATGTAAAATAAGTATGTGTGTTAAATAAATGTATAAATAGTGTTCATGAGATGGATTGTCAATAGTATGTAGTAGGGCTGCACAATAAATATCGCACGATATTTAATGCGCATATCGTCAGTAAAGCCGGTTCTGTAATCAGCGGTAAATCTCTACACGTGCGTGCTTTCACGTGTAGAAGATGATTATCTACTATATACTATAGCACAGTGCATATTTTGATCTGAATGGAATGGAGTAAGATTTGCTCAAACATTCATAATATTTGTTTTACCTTATGTTTGGTGAAAAAATGATGAAATCAGTGAAAATACAAAGATTACCTTGCCATGTGTTTTAAATAGTTCTTTTAAAAAACTAATTAATCACATAGGTTTCTGTAATTAATCATGATTATAGGCACCTAACATTAAATTTTGTAATCATGAATATATTTTCATATTAAATCTCCAAATTAATGACCAAGGACAGTTTAAAAATTTTTTTTTTTATAACCAAGTAGCCTACACTGTATAAAGGCCAGTGTCATTGATGCCAATACTGATAATGATGTCTCAATTAAATGTTTTTTTTTTTTTTTCAGTTTGTAATGATATGTTCTCCTTTGTATCTTGCATTCTGGTGTCTTGGTATTGAATATGTTTTCCCGCTCTTCTCTTTTGTGTTACATTAGTGAACATGATCCGCTGTCCAGTCTGTCAGCAGGAGTGTATGGATGTTGAGGTCTTGGAGAATTTCTTTGTCAAGGATTCTGTGGAAGTGCCGAGCAGCACAATGGAGAAGAGCTGTCAGGTGTGCATTTACTTCTGTTTATACTACACCTCCTTAAAGGAACTGTATGTATCAGACTAGTAAATATGAGAATGAAATAATGTCTCTGATGAAATGCATCTTTGCGTCTTTTGCTCTCAGCTCTGCATGAGTTGTGACGATAACACAGAGGCCACCGGTTTCTGCGTGGAATGCGCAGAGTTTCTGTGCGTCACCTGCATCGATGCTCACCAGCGTGTGAAGTTCACCAGAGATCACACAGTTCGGCAAATAACCGAAATGTCCTCAGGTTTGACCCTAAACTTTTGGAAATGATACCAGCTTGTGAGAAGTAGGGCAGGGGGTTTGTATATAGTGCAGTGACATTCAGACATTTTTAGGTGTGACTTTAGTCTCCAAATACTTCTTGGTTACACTACTGATTATAGTCTTTTACTGCAACTTCTGTAAATGAACTTTGCAAACTTGCAGGAGTGCATTTCTGAAGTTACACAGATGAACATGAGCTTGTCTTCCTGTTTACAGAGGCGATGGGTGCTTCCACACAGAAGCCCGTCTTCTGTGACATCCACAGACAGGAGCCATTGAAGCTCTTCTGTGAAACCTGTGATCGCCTCACCTGCAGAGACTGTCAGCTACTCAAACACAAGGACCATAAGTATGGCTCACAATAATGATAGCATTAAAGGAATAAATGAAGAATTCTTATCACACTAGTCTCATGTTAACATGTATAATGTTCAAAGGGATAGTTGACCCAAAAATGAGAATTCTGTCATTTAGTCTTTTTCTTTTTTTTCTTTTTTATATCTGTATGACATACTTTTTTCTATGGAACATGAAAGAAGATGAGAAATGAGTTTTTGTGTGTGTGTGTGTGTGTGTGTGTGTGTGTCCATATAATGAAAGTCAGTGGTCACAAAACTGTTGGTTTACCAACATTCTTTAAAAGATCTTCATCTGTGTTCCACAAAAAAGGAAGTCATACAAATTTGGGACAACATAAGCATGAGTAAATGATGATAGAATTTTAGTTTTTGGGTGAACTAAATGTTAATATAAGTCTAGTGTGGTAAGCATTCCTTAATTCTTCTGAAACAGTGTGCATTTTCATGTTTTGTCCTGTTCAGTGTCATAGAGTATATAGATGTTCATTGCCCTATAGATGTGTGTTGCTGTAACATATATGAAAATATCAATGGCATCATCAGTATTAGTGACTTAACATATAGCTAACAGAGAATTTCCCAATACAGTTACCAATTTCTAGAAGATGCATATAAAAACCACAAGGAACATCTGGAAAATATGACCTGCCAACTTCAAGACAAGAAGAAAGTTATAGAGGACATATCTAATACCATAAACAATGGGTATGTTATATTTATTTATTTATTAATGTTTATTTTATAATTAATATTAAAGCAGCCTATAACCTTTTAAAGCCAGAGTTCCCAACTTACATGGCATACCTAGATATACAGTAACTTTGTTATTTCCTCAATGGAATACCTAGAAATGGCATGGAAATTAATAAACATTTCTATAGTACAGTATTTTCGGTTCTGCAGGGGGTTCTTGAGTTAATGATAAGCTAATAATTAATTAGATCAGATGTTATATGAAATGTTAACATGAAATCTCCGAGCGGAACTTCAAGTAAATATTTGACATCTAATGGGTCAGGAAACCCTGCTATAGTGAATGTATAGTGAATACACATTTTTCTAGCAATGTTCGACTCCAAGATATTTCACTGGAAATATTTATTTTCCAATGTAATCGATATTAAAATGACTTACCCAGAAATGACAAATGCAGTGGGAAAAGTGTCAAAATGTGGGAACCCCGTTAAGATGTGTAGTATGTAAAAACACATTTTATTTATTTGTATGGCATATTTTTCCTGTTCTTGTCAGTCTTCAGCAGGTGGATGAAAACCGCAAGACTGTGACTAATGAAATTAAAAAATCTATCTGCAATCTCATAATGGAGATCAACAGGAAGGGGAAGCTATTGGTCAATCAACTTGAGGTAGTGTCCAGTATTTCATCATCAAGAGCAGTGCTTCCCAACTGGTTGTCTTAGGTTGTTATGGGCTACGTACAGCAAGGAAAAACAAAACTTAATGCTAGTCATAAAACCTTAATAATAGAGCGTAATTGACAAAGTAAAATATAAGCATCCTCACAAACATAAAAAAAAAAAAACACACAAAGTACCAAAAATACCAACTAGACTACAATAAATAGGCTTGACTTGCAGCAAAACACATGCTATCACTACAATTTTGGTAAACGTTTTTGGTCACCATTTGGTGTCTAATGTAAAATAAATGTGCTGGAGCTAAACCAGTTGAGAAGCACCGCAGTCAAATTTGATCGTTGTGAATTGTGTGAGGTTACATAAAATCGATATTAAAATGACTTACCCAGAAATGACAAATGCAGTGGGAAAAGTGTCAAAATGTGGGAACCCCGTTAAGATGTGTAGTATGTAAAAACACATTTTATTTATTTTTATGGCATATTTTTCCTGTTCTTGTCAGTCTTCAGCAGGTGGATGAAAACCGCAAGACTGTGACTAATGAAATTAAAAAATCTATCTGCAATCTCATAATGGAGATCAACAGGAAGGGGAAGCTATTGGTCAATCAACTTGAGGTAGTGTCCAGTATTTCATCATCAAGAGCAGTGCTTCCCAACTGGTTGTCTTAGGTTGTTATGGGCTACGTACAGCAAGGAAAAACAAAACTAAATGCTAGTCATAAAACCTTAATAATAGAGCGTAATTGACAAAGTAAAATATAAGCATCCTCACAAACATAAAAAAAAAAAACACACAAAGTACCAAAAATACCAACTAGACTACAATAAATAGGCTTGACTTGCAGCAAAACACATGCTATCAGTACAATTTTGGTACACGTTTTTGGTCACCATTTGATGTCTAATGTAAAATCTTTGTGCTGGAGCTAAACCAGTTGAGAAGCACCGCAGTCAAATTTGATCGTTGTGAATTGTGTGAGGTTACATAAATATGTTTATTTAGGCAATCACAAAGGACCATGAAACCCTTTTGAAAAAGCAACAACAGGATGTGACATCCCTCTCCACACATCTTGATCATGTGATTAACTTCACAAAATGGGCCACAGCCAGTAAAAGTGGAACAGCCCTCCTGTACTGTAAGCGGTTGGTAAGTGTCTTTCTACTATCAACGAAACATAAAAATTTTGCATCTCTTCCGTGTGATTAGAATTTTTTTTTAATCTAAATTTTGCAAGATGTGTACAATGATCTCGGTTAACTCAAATAATCACAATTAGATTAAATTATGTTGAATGTACTAATTGTGGTCAGCCTGCTGTTTGGATGATGGTCTCTCCTTCCTTTTCTCATCTCAGATAACTTGTCAAATCCAGTACCTCATGCGAGCAAAGTGCAGCATCTCATATGTTCCCCAGAGTTTGGTTCGGTTTCAAAGTCGATCTGCTTTTTGGGCCTCAAATGTGGATCTTGGTAAGATTCTTACAAAAACTGGTTTTCAACGAGTGATGTTTTGAAACTTGGAAAAAATTTAAGACCTCAAAAATGCCAACCTTAATTAATTGTGAGATGTGGGATAAATTATAAATTTTAAAAATTGCTCTTTTTTTTTTTTTCTTGAATTTTTAAACCGATTATTTTTTTTGACAGACTTATAAATAATGAAAATCTAAATATGAACCCCCTCTCAGTTTTTACTGTTTTCTTGAATTATAAAAAAGGAACATTATAGTCTTTATTTTTGTAACAAGACTTGTATTGTTCTTTAAAGTTTCTTTGTGTTGCGAAAATACTTCTTAAACAATATTTTTAAAAGAATTACCATGCTTTAAAACACCAACATTGGCTAAATAAAAAAGAGGCAAAACGTACCATTTACTATTCACAAATACTTACATTTAACCAATTACTTCAATCAGTCACAATACTGTTAACTGTTACCAATCAGCGATTGCAAAGTAATGATCTCTATGAGCAATTTCAGTCGGGTTTCAGATCTAAACATAGTACGGAAACAGCTCTTGTTAAAATTACAAATTATCTTCTCCTTGCAGCTGATTCTGGTCTTCTGTCTATTCTTATTCGTCTAGATATTAGTGCTGCCTTTGATACTATTAGTCATTCAGTTTTACTGGAACGTTTGGCTTGTATTGGAGTAGCTGATGAAGTGATAGGAAGCAGTTTGTTCAGATCAAGAATGCTCAGTCAGAGCCTGTTACAGTTACTCAAGGTGTTCCACAGGGGTCAGTATTGGGTCTGCTTCACTTCATAATCAGGCTCCTGTTTATCTTTCAAATCTTCTTTAGTTGTACATTCCTTCACGTTCTTTGAGATCATCCTCTGCAGAGTTATTGAGAGTTCCAAATTTCAAGTTGAGTTCCTTTGGCAGTAGGGCTTTTAGTTGTGTGACGCCAAAATTATGGAATTCTTTGCCACTGCACATTCGTCAGCTGGATTCTATTTCCTGCTTCTATTTTCCTGTATCTGTTTAGAATAGCTTTTAGTGATGTGATTGTTTGATTTGTATGCTTGTGTGTTTTGTATAGCTTTGTATTTTGTAGTTTTATATTTTATTGCTTTTCTTTTATAATTTGTTCACTCATTTTAGTAAACCATGGCCACATTTATACTAATTTATTCCCTCTTTTTGATTTAATTAAAACGAGGGAGAGAATTAGTTAATTCTGGCCAAGAATAAAAGTTCTTGCTACGGACAAAAAGAAGAGTTTATGAATTAGTATATTGCTGTTTACGGATTAGAAATTCAGGACTTCACATTGACTATTTTAGTAGCATGAAAAACAGAATGGTTATTTAAACTGAGAATAAATTATTTTAAGAAAGTGTGCAAAGAAGCGGTTCATGACTTCAGTTTGGTGTGAGTTATACACTATTGCAACATTGTATCTGCACTTGTATCTGCTCTGGCTTGTGCTGCTATATGGATAACAGCACATGCACAACTGATTCCAGCACTCGAAAACAAAGGCCCACTAAGTAGTGTGCATGTGTCAAATATGTCCAATGTCAATGGAGTGCACTTTCAATGGCTTGCGTGTGTAAAAGAGAGAAATTCTTGCAAATGTACAAGTTATCAACTGGAAATATTCTTGAATCTTTTCTCAGGTTCTTTAGTCGTAGAGAAAACTCCAGTGCGTCATCCCAGCGGTCCACAGCCATTTCCTTTCCAGCAAATGAACCCAGGCCCTAGACCCGACGGTCTTCAGACAGGGTTCCCGAGCTCACAGTCCCAGCAGCAGCAGCAGCAGCAGCGGCAAAGCACATTGGCCCAGCTGCAAATGCAGGTGGAGAAACTCTCCCAGCACACCAACCGCCACCAACCGCCCAACCAGTGGTCATGGTACCACGGCATGCGCTTACCAGGGCCACCTCCACATAGACCCATGCAGGGTGGATCACCCTCTCAGGCGTTACCCAGCATGCCTCAACATGGGCGTCGATATGGTGCACGGAGCCCACCACCTATGCTTCAGCCCACTAACCTACCTCTACAGGTGAAGTGTGATTTTAATATTACAGAAAGTTAGAATAATTTCTAAAGGATCATGTGACACTAAAGACTGGAGTAAAGGCTGCATAAAATTTGGATTTGCTACCACAGGAATAAATAAAATTTTTAAAATATTTTAAAATAGAAAACAGTTATTTTAAATTATAGTAACATTTCACAATATTACAGTTTTTATTGTGTTTTTTATCAAATAAATGCAGCCTTGTTGAGGCTTGGTGAATTATTCCATATTTAATTATTCCAATTATTCCTTTTGACTGGTAGTGTACATGTTAATATAATGCTCATTAATGAATGGAAGAACAATTGTGTGATTCTAAACTCGCTGTTTTTTCTTTCTTAAAGACTTTGAGGGGTCTTATCAACAATCCCACCTACCCTCCTAAACCGATGGAGGTGCTGCCAAGAACCCGCTATCCGCACAGTGCTGCTTTCTCCAGTGGAGCTTCACTTCCTTCTCCACAGACGTTCAATCAGGTGAGTGTGCCGGACATCATGTTAGCAGCATTGGGTGAAAACTGTGCCTGCTTGACAGGTTAACAAAAAATGTATGTTTTATAAAAATTATCGATTGTTTTGAGTGAATTTTGAGTAAATACCTTGAGTCTTAAGTATAAGTGTGCAGTTTTGTAGTGGATTATGAGTAGTTCACGATTTCATGATGAAATCAGATACTGAAACTACATTAATGAAATTGTGACACAAAGTTTTATGATTACAGTTTTTATTTACATAATAATGTTTAAGTACAAATATTCTTTGTAGTACCTCAATATAATTAAGTTACAGTAGGGCTGTGCAAATAATCAAATGCGATTTGAGCTTGTCGTTGATCTACGGCTCTGTGTATTAAATGCCGCTCCATCTGAAAGCACGTGCTGGAGATTTACTACTAATCACAGAACCGGCTTTACTGACGAGATGCGCATGACAATCGCATTCGATTATTTGCACAGCCCTAAGTTACAGTATGATTAAGAAAGCAATATTTCTAAATATTTAGCTGCTTCTTAATCGTATCCAATTGAATAATAATTATAAAATAATAATTTCTAAAAATAAACATCTCATTCTTACATAATAGGTTGGCTTAATATTATATTTATATTTTGTTTTCATATATTTTTATTCATCACATTCCACGTGCACTGTTTGTTCTCAAGCTTTAAGGGAAGTAATGTTTGTTTGCTTGATACAAGATATATGTGTATTAAGTTTATACTGTGAAAAAACTGATAATTAAATCATTATTGCAACTATTTGTTGAACAATCAATCAGAAAAAATTTCATTGTGACAACTGTAAACTTTTTTAATGAAAAAAAAAAATACTAGTGCTGTCAAACGGTTAATCGCGATTAATAGCATCCAAAATAAAAGTTTTTGTTTACATAATATATGCAT
>NW_015648610.1:397557-409007 GCF_001515625.1 Sinocyclocheilus rhinocerous
ACACAGTATACTTTATGTAAACAAAAACTTTTATTTGGGATGCGATTAATCACGATTAATCGTTTGACAGCACTAAAAATACAGATTTTTACCTATAGGCCAGAAAGAAAAACATGGAGATGTTTATTTATTTATTTATTTATTTTGTCAACCACCCATATACAGTATAAATGTTATTGGCCTATGAAAAACTCTTAATAATTTTAGATTTTTTAAATGTTTTTGGCTGCATTTATTTGATCCAAAATTCAGTAAAAGCAGTTAGTGTTGTCAAAAGACCCGGTACTTCGGTACCAAGTCGGTACTAAAAAAATGAAAACGTTACGGTACCAGGATTTTTTAAGTACCGGTGGTACCGAGTACCCGGTCAACCCGGTTCTTCATGCACTATCCGAATGGTGCGCAGATGCGCTCTCTTCATAAAAGCACTGAGACATGGCGACATCAAAACGAGGAAACACACCAAACTAACAAAACACTTTAAGTATTGTGAATGTGAAATAATGTTAGAGTTCTGTGTAAATATATTTTATAATGGAATCAATTTCTGTGATGGTAAAGATGAGTTTTTTTCAGCAGCTATTACTACAGTCTCATTTGTAATATACATATTAGAGGTCGACCGATAGTGGATTTTGCCGATACCGATAGGTAGGTTGGACCACACTGGCCGATACCTGATTCGGGACTAATCTAATGTAATTTAATGGAAAACTATGTGAATGGCGCTCTGTAGCGCGGCAGGATTTTCTGTCGGCTGCATTTAAATCCGCGTCTGAAGTTTCCCGCTCTGTTCAGCGTGCAGTATCACGTGTCTAAACAAATAGCACGTGCTGTCAGGGATTTCAACCACTAGACGCCGCTCTCGCACTGTATAATGACAGCAGACCCTTCTCAGCCGCTTCAGCAATGGACGCAACCCGGAAAAATATCGGTATGGATTTTTGCCGATAACCGATAGTTCCAGCAATCAACTATCGGTGCCGATTAATCGGCAAAACCGATACATCGGTCGACCTCTAATACATATGCAAAATTCTGTTTGCACTTTTTAAGCAGAACATGCAGGTAACGTCGTACCTGAACAGGAGATTTGATCCCAGCATGCAGCTGTCTGCTCAGAGGCCCAGTTATCAACCCAGTCACCTCTCCACACCTACAGAACGAACTGGTACACTTCTTCAGCAAAAAAATAATGTCTGGTATCGGTAACCGTCTTGTCTTGTTGATTGGAGAAATAAATGCTTGCTGCCTAGTTCATGCTCGGTTATCAAATGCTTTGTTTTATACATTACTGAATATTGTCTTGATTTTATTGAACTTTTAGTACAAGGAAGACAAATGTCCGTCACATCATCAGAACCAAAGACCAGGTAAATATTCTTCTGTTAATTCAAGGTTTTGAGTTCTTTTATGTCATTATGTGATTTGTTTTCTGTAGTTAATTCATTAGTTTGTTTTCTGTTAGTTAATCCGGAAATGCCTAACATACAACAAATTTTGCTTTGTGTAGACTTTATGTTGTACTTGAAAGATTTAAGATTAAAACGTGAAAATGTCTTATCAACTTGCACTGATGCAACGGAATGGTCAGCATTCGAAATGTAACCAATAGGTATGTCATTGTCAAGTCAAGGATGTAAATGAGAAGTGATGAAAGTGTATCATAGTGTAGATAATAGTTTCCTTAGCGTAAAAGTCTGCAACATTTAATCGCTCCCATTAAATTAATGAAGCTGTTAACACTGCAAGCATATGTAGCTTTATTTATTATAATGAGTGATGTAAAGATTACTTTTAGAACTTGTAAAGAAATATTCAAATTGAACTAGCCAGCTAGACTCTACCTATCAAATTGAAAATATCTCTTTTTTTTTTTCTCTCTCTCAACGACTCTCCAAATAAGGAAAATAAAATAGAAAGTTTGATTAAAGCTGTTAGATGAAAGGCTTTTGCAGTTATGCTGACCAGATTTTTTTAAATGTATTTATATATATATATATACATATGTCATCACAGTGTGAAAATGTTCCATTCTTTTACTGCCTTGCTATTTCCGTCACAAAATGCACATCTAATCATTTTGTTGTTTGCTGCTTTTATTTTTTCCCAAGTTCTGGCCCCTGGAAGCGTGTAGAAGCCCCCCAGAGTGGCCCATCAAACCCCTCCACCAAGAGGAGACGCAGGTCGTCTCCAGGGCCAGTCATTGTCATCAAAGATGAACCAGAGGATGACGGTGAAGTTCATTTTGTAAGATTTTACTCATTCTGCACCAGATTAGAGATGGAATAGATTTGAACATCAGATTTATTCTGATTTGACATCTTAACAACAAAGACAAAGTTTTTGTCCCTTGTTTTTAAAAGAGCAAATTTAGCAAATTCATGTATTTTGTCAGGTACACACAAATAACAGTTTTTCACAGTATTTTTTTATTTTATTTTGTGTGTTACTGTAGGTAAACACCAGTGCTAAAGCCAGTCTTCCAGACAGCACAGGCGTTCAGTCTCAAACGCCACAAGGTGAGCAGCAATCAGAGAAGACCCCAGAAGCAGATGAAGACCCCAATGAGGACTGGTGCGCGGTGTGCCAGAACGGAGGAGAACTGCTCTGCTGTGACAAATGTCCCAAAGTCTTCCATCTTAGCTGCCATATTCCCACATTGACTGCCTCTCCAAGGTATCAGATTAATCAAAATCATCATTACTCCAGTCTTCAGTGTCACATGCTGATTTGGTACTCAAGAATTGTCATGCCTACTTTGGGATAAATGCAACAAATGTTGAAAACAGTTTTTGCTGCGTAATATTTTTGTGAAAACCGTGATACACTACCATTCAAACGTTTGTGGTAAGTAGGTGACAGTAAAGACATTTATAATGTTACAAAGGATTTCTATTTTAAATAAATGCAGTTGTTTACAATTTCTATTCACCAACGAATCCTAAAAAATGATCATGATTTCCACAAAAATATTAAGCAGCAAAACTTTTTTTCAACATTTGTTGCATTTATCCCAAAGTAGGCATGACAATATCGTAGAGATGTAAAGATATAAAAATCTCACGATACAATAATATCACGGTATGACGTCCACGATACGATATTTATTGCGGTATTTTAAAAAACCGATAATTGAAGATTTAATTTTGGTTTGTTCGAATTAAATAAACAATAATGAAGTTCTTTTATAATGAGATTACATTGAAAGCTTTGAAAATAATTATAAATCAACTATAAATCAATCCCTTTTTTTCCAGACAGATGCAGTGGTCACCTTTAACATTTTATTTAAAGATTTAACATTTGTAGATGGTCTAAAGAAAAAGAGTTGTTAACATTCTGAAAATCTTTCAGAGCTCATAATCTGTTTGAAAAAAAAATTGAAAAATTACACATTAATAAATAAATCTGTTTATATAAAATTATTTAATTTACAAGTGTCATGTTTGTGATTTTTATTCATGTAAGCTATATCTTCTGACCTTTAAATCAAAACATACTCGTGGTTCACATCAGTAACATCAGTTACTGCTTTATTTAATCAGAAACACAATCTTAATGTTATTTGTATATTTTACTTTCATTTTATTACAAATTTAAAATTTTTAAGCCATTATCGGCCGATTCCGATTTCTGAAAATCTTTCAGAGCTCATAATCTGTTTGAAAAAAAAAAAGAAAAATTACACATTAATAAATAAATCTGTTTATATAAAATTATTTAATTTACAAGTGTCATGTTTATGATTTTTATTCATGTAAGCTATATCTTCTGACCTTTAAATCAAAACATACTCGTGGTTTTACAACATCAGTTACTGCTTTATTTAATCAGAAACACAATCTTAATGTTATTTGTATATTTTACTTTCATTTTATTACAAATTTAAAATTTTTAAGCCATTATCGGCCGATTCCGATATCGTTCCGATAATATCGTGCATCTCTAGCTCCAACCCATGTTCTTAACTAAGAAAACTTGAGTCAGAAAAAAGTCAGCGAATTTACTTGAACTTTAAAGGGGACTATTATTATTTGTGATATACTGTCTGTCTAAATTACATTCACACTGGTGTTTTAGGAAGCCAAACAAATTAGAATATAATAATAATAGCAACAATGACAGTAATAGCCATATATTGTAAAGCAATTGCACTGTAAAATAAATGAAAATGAATATGAATATTTCATAGTAATATGAATTATATTATTTTTGCTTCACACTACAGTAGGGAAATTACAATACTTCTTTCCTAATTTCTACACTTGAAAGAGATATTTTAGTAGGGAAATTACAATACTTCTTTCCTAATTTCTACACTTTAAAGAGATATTTTGAATTTGGACTGCCTTTAAACCACTAGCTGTCAGTAATTCATACTGCACTTTTAAGCTTTTATTTTGACGGAAATGGCAGTAGAGCTTTTATTTTGAAGTTAAACTCCAGCTTCAGTGAAAACAGGCTTACAAAAACGCGTCTTACTACAAATCTAGTGACATGCTGTAATCATCTGCCAAGAAAATAAAGCCTAACTGATAGCTGTTGAGTTCCCAAACGTGCGCTAAACTCACAGCACATGCAATAAACCAGTTCACTGCTTTCATTCACTGTGAACGGAGCCGTTCTGAGGCGCGGAAAACACCAGATCACGAGCTGATCGCCTCAACAATGTGTGCGCTTCACTTTGAAACGTGCAGCAAAAACAGACTTGATGAAGGGATTAAGCCATATTATGCTTTCTGTTATAGTTCATTTGACAGATACGGTGCCAAAGCATGGACCAAAACACAACTTTAAAGACATTTTATGTTAGAATAAGTAGTTTAAATGTATTTTAAAAACTGCGCTTTTTGCTTGGAATACCTATTGTTTCATATCGTCATGTGACCACGATAATATCTAATATAATATCTGATATAATAGAGTTTTGCTATCGCGATATCACGATATTGATAATATCGTTCCATCCCTACAATATAATTTTTCATTTAAAATTTTTATTTAATGTTAAATTTTCTACAAAGATTTTGAGCATGGTCACCCTTTTGCTAATATGCAACAGATGTGATTGTAGTTTTCTTCTATTAATTCTACTGTAGTTATGTATGCGTGTTGTGTTTGTGTGTATCTGTAGTGGTGAGTGGTATTGTACGTTCTGCCGTGACCTTACCTCACCTGAAATGGAGTATAACATCAGTGGTAGCGGAGAATCGAACAATGTGAAGCAGGATCCAGATTCTGAGGCTTTCACTCCTGTGGATAAAAGAGTATGAACTGATTTCAGTTAACTAACTAATTTAACTTAACTCATTTTTCAATTAGTTCTGCTTTATTTTAGATGTCACTTTAGAACTATTAAGTTTTAAAAATGTGTTTTACATTCTGAATATCTTTTAAAATGGCTGCAATTATTTGTTGTGTTCATGCAGAAATGTGAGCGACTGCTGCTTCGTCTTTACTGCAATGAGCTCAGCACGGATTTTCAGGAGCCTATAACACCATCGGTAAGATCTTCTATCTTATATGGCATTCTAGATACATGAACTACGTTTATTTTCATTGGGGAAATAATACAAAAATATTTTAAACGTGTGGGTCAAATTTCAATTCAAAGAAAAACAGTAACTGCGTCCCAAATGACGCACTATACACTATGCACTGTACTTATACACTATGTACTCAACCATGTAGTCTATGAATTTTATAAGGTTATTTTGTCATTAATAATCAGAGTCTGATAGCCCCTCCCCCTTTGCGACGTAACTAAAGCTGCGACAGTTGAGTGCAGAGATGGAAACTTGAGTCTGCGACTTGGACTCGAGTCACACTTAAGTCGCATAAATAGAGACTTGCGACTTGACTTGGACTCGTGAACAGCTGACTCGAGACTTGACTTGGACTCGTGACTCGTGAGACTCATAAAAAAAACACAAGTCATTTTGGTATGACATTCCATTCACATTCTCCCTTTACTACCCCACATGACAGCGTTCATAAGTGTGGCGCTGTTTTGTTTACAGCGGAAACCAAGGAAACGCTGTATCATTGGTGTTGTAAGCGCCACCTGCTGGCAGAGAGTGAATTTGCGTTCATCAGCTCATCTACTGTTTTGTTTCGTGCAGATGTTTTATGTGCTATAGTTTCACAAATCTGAAGTCAGACCATTCTGTTTTTGCTTCAAATTTCGAAATCATACAATTCAATTCAGATTAAAAACTGCTCTTTGTTTGGATACAGTGGTTGCCTCCAATTTTAAATGGAAAGACCACAGACAAAGCCTTAGTTTGTTTATATGAAGAGAGTAAATATGAATATAACTGTTGAAACTAACCATAATTTTAAAATTAGTTTTTCCAAAAATAATTGCTTTTAATAAATAAATAAATTTAATAGTATAAAATGCTAAATTAAGGATGACCATAAATAAGGAGTTAACCAACAATAAGAATTTTGACTGATTTATATAAAAAAAAAAAAACAAGATCACGTACAAGTCACATTTTATTGCTACATTCAGAAATAATGTAAAATACCGGTAAATAAAATGAAAGGTTTAAAAATGTTCTGTATACAATTAAATGATGATTTCAATAAAAGTTTGTGTGCTTTATTAGACAGTTTTGAATAAATGAACAAAACATTCAGTAAAAGTAATTTGTTTTAATGTTTCAAAACTGATTTAGCCTCACACACTGTTAATTACAATAAGTAGCTGAAAGAACTATTGCTAAAAATAGAACAAAGACTTGTGACTTGGACTCCACTATAAAGACTTGAGACTTGACTTGGACCTCAGAGACTTGTGAACATGTCTGGTTGAGTGCATGAAGTGTCCAACGTTCCACACTTTAATTTTTTCGGTTATTTAAGTGCATCGTCCGGGTATTTGAAGTGCACTTTTTCAGAGTATTTTGCATAAAGAAAATTAAGCCTATTTTGTGAAATATATGATAATATGGTAATCTAGTATTTTTGCATGACATTATTCGTGACATTATTTTCATGATAATTAAGTATAATAGGAAATCTTAAATTAACGGGAAACTAAATAATTTTCATTGCATGTTAAAATATTTATGCATTGAGTAGTATTTTTTCTGCCTTCAATTAATGCTGATTTAAATAAAAACTGAATTAATCAATATGCAAATCATTGTGTTTGGAAGGGTATTGAGAATTATTTTTTTTTTTTTGCAGGTTTAAAAATGTTCTGTATACAATTAAATGATGATTTCAATAAAAGTTTGTGTGCTTTATTAGACAGTTTTGAATAAATGAACAAAACATTCAGTAAAAGTAATTTGTTTTAATGTTTCAAAACTGATTTAGCCTCACACACTGTTAATTACAATAAGTAGCTGAAAGAACTATTGCTAAAAATAGAACAAAGACTTGTGACTTGGACTCCACTATAAAGACTTGAGACTTGACTTGGACCTCAGAGACTTGTGAACATGTCTGGTTGAGTGCATGAAGTGTCCAACGTTCCACACTTTAATTTTTTCGGTTATTTAAGTGCATCGTCCGGGTATTTGAAGTGCACTTTTTCAGAGTATTTTGCATAAAGAAAATTAAGCCTATTTTGTGAAATATATGATAATATGGTAATCTAGTATTTTTGCATGACATTATTCGTGACATTATTTTCATGATAATTAAGTATAATAGGAAATCTTAAATTAACGGGAAACTAAATCATTTTCATTGCATGTTAAAATATTTATGCATTGAGTAGTATTTTTACTGCCTTCAATTAATGCTGATTTAAATAAAAACTGAATTAATAAATATGCAAATCATTGTGTTTGGAAGGGTATTGAGAATTTGTTTTTTGTTTTTTGCATTACAGAAATGAGAATTTGGAAAGGAAAATGTGCTTAATTGTCATAAATGCCACTGTACAAAAATTTGTTAATTCATGTCAGTAAGCAGAATATAATTTCTTAGGTTTTTCTTCAGATTTTGGGGTGACCCAGATATACTTACTAGTAGGGTTTGGATCAAAGCTTTAGTTTTTTCATTTAATGATAAAGACTGTTTTCTGTTCCGTTCCTTGTTCACGCTCCAAATTTGATGCTAGTCGATGCCAGAGTACAGTGAGATAATAAAGACACCAATGGACCTGTCGGTGATCAGAAGCAAACTGAAGGACAGCAATTACAAGAGCACTGAGGACTTTGTTGAGGATGTCAGGCTGATTTTCAAAAACTGTGCAACTTTCCACAAGGTATGCTGCCTCGCATTGATTTACAATATTGTTTTCAAGATATAAGGGATGATTCTTCAATTAGGGGAACTTTCTGTCTCTTAAGTTGATTTTATGAAAAAAAGCATAAAAATAGTTTTATTAGATAGATTATACATAGCTTTAAATGTTTTATGTTATTTATTCACTTATTTAGGGCTTGTTGCCGACCTTTTTAAACCTTCCATCTATAGTGAAGTTTTAAATTCACAAAACTTCTACTTTTAATTTTTCTAAAAACTTGTAACATCAAATCGTTTTTCTTTTCCAGTTAATTTGGTATTTGTGTACAATTGTTTTTTTTTTGTTTTAAAATAAAGAATCGCCATCCAAAAGACTGATATCATTACCATTACATTCAGTTCAGTAAGTTTTATAGGTTAATTGACTGCTAGATAATGTGTTGTGTTAACCAAAGCCTGTTTGAAGGTTGTGATAAATGTTTTAACAGAATTTTTTGGGTGAACTAACCCTTTAAACTAGGGATGCACTACTGAGCTCGATACTGAGCTCCTGTACTCGTACTCGTACTCGTTAAAATGCCCCGATACCAAACGCCGATACCACACAGCATGTGATAAGTGCCATATTCAGACAAAGAAACACCGACAACAGAACAACAGACAGCAGAAAGGAGTTAAGGGTGTCTACTACAAAGTATATGTATGCATGCAATCAAAAATAAAAGTATCGGTATCGGGCGAGTACTGGAAAAAGTGGTATCGGTGCATCCCTACTTTAAACTATGTCATGTACTTAACCTCAGTTGTTTCAGACCTATATGAATTTCTTCTGAACGGTGGTACAAACAGTGGTACAGCTTGAATGAGGCATATCACAATGTGACGTGTAATGTTGTGTATTCACTTTGTTTGTAGGAAGACACTGAGATGGCCAATGTGGGTGCTAATCTGGAGAGTTACTTTGAGGAACAGCTGAAACTCTTGTATCCAGACCGGACATTTCCTGGCGTGAAGGAGGAGAGCGTTGCTTCTTTGTGTCCTGATGATACAAGTCCCTTATCAAAGACGCCTCCACAAGACACTTCCCCTGCTGAGGAGATTGTGAAACCCTCCAGTGAAGATCTCCCTCAGGGGGAACCGTACACTAAAGACATTGAGAAGAAGCCAGAGAACTTAAGCTGTCCTGCAGCATCCAGTCCAGCAGATGCTGAAACGGACAGTAAAGCAACTAAAGATCCAACTTCCTGAAAGAATCTTCCTTGTTCATCCTCTAAAGACTGGATGGTGACATGCACTTTCCTATAGAGTGTGAAACCTCTGGTTCAACTGCAATAATTATACTGTACATTTTAATTGTTTTAAGCATTTGGAAAATAGACAGTTTGACCACTAAAGATGTAATATAACAACGCAATGTGGAATATAGGCATAATAAATACCTATATGAATACATCTAAAAGATGTCCGTTTGAATTTGTTTTATTCATGTGTGGAAATGAAAGATGGCAAATTACATAGTTCACTTTTAAATTATAGTTCACTCGAAAATAAAAAAAATTGTTTGTTTATTTATTAATTTAGTTATTTTCTGTCAAACACAAAAGTAGAAATTTTTGAGTCACTGCTCTTATGCATATATAGTGAGAGTGCATGATGTCAAGCTTCAAACAGAACAAAAACATTTCTCTGCAAAGATAACATTATGACTGTGTTCATGTCTAGATTACAAATGCAGCATCTCACACACAGACAAAAACTAATTTAAAACCAGGAGACTGTTTAAGTAGTTATGGTTCGAGGCATCAAAATAGACAACAAATAGAAGTATAGGAAATATGTAATGACCAATATGAATAACATACATAGAGGTTATTGTGATTGACCCACTACCAACATAAGAATACCACAATAAATGTGTTAGCCTTGTCCACAAAACCATAATCGGACACATAATAATTTGTAACATAATCAGGCATTTAAGTAGCCTTTAGATCAAAAGGTTTTTAGGATCATATGAAGCAAGTGTTTTAATTGTATACACATGATGTATACAATTGAATTTCAAGCATCAAGAGGATAAAAGGGAAGCTAATACTTCTTTTTAATTGGCCAACAACACTTAAAAATAAAGGTGCTTCACGATGCCATAGAAGAACTTTGTCTAAATGGTTCTATAAAGAACCTTTAACATCTGAAAAACCTTTCTGTTTCACAAAAGGTTCTTTGTGGCGAAAGGTTCTTCAGATTATAAAAAGGTAAGAAAGAGATGGTTCTTTAAAGAACCTTTGACTGAATGGTTTTTGTGGAACCGAAAATGGTTGTTCTATGGCATCGCTGTGAAAAGCCTTTTAAGGAATTTTTATTTTTAAGAGTGAAGATTATTTCCATATATCAGTAATCACATAATGCCTATTATTGTCTAAATGGCTTGGCTAAAAGTTGAGTTAGCTCAAAAACAGAAACATTTCCAACTGTTTCTAAAACCAGTTTTCCATGGTAAGAATTACATTTTGGAATTAAAATGCAAGTTTTACAAACAATTTTACTGAATAGTGATGGGAGAAACAGAGCTTTTTGAAACTCCGAAACAATTAAATTAATTGCTTCACTAAAAGACTCTAAACATCACACGCTAGCGACATGTTATTGCATGTTAAGACACCTTTCACAAACCAATTGCAAATGTTCTCTTGAAAGAGTCTGGTAAGTGTAATTTACAAATAATTAAATACCATTAGATATGAAGTGTCTGTAGTTTTTGTGTGTTTTTAGACTGGGCTTGGCTAACTAGGACAATTTGACAATTAACTATTACATTTACATATACATGTACATTTAGTGATTTAGCAGACGCTTTTATCCAAAGCGACTTACAAATGAGGACAATGGAAGCAATCAAAATCAACAAAAGAGCAATGATATGCAAGTGCTATAACAAGTCTCAGTTAGCTTAATGCAGTACACGTAGCTAGGTCTTTTTAAAATCATATAATAAATAAAAAGAAAACGGATAGAATAGAAAAATAATAGAGCAAGCTAGTGAGGCCTTTTTTGCTTTTGTTAATTGTATAAAATAAAAATAAAACAAATAGATAGAATACAAAAATATTAGAAAAGCTAGTGTTAGTTTTTTTTTTTTTATTTATTTTATTTTTTTTATATAGGATTAGAATAGAGAGTGCTAGAGTTAGAGGATCAAATAAAGATGGAAGAGATGTGTTTTTAGCCAATTCTTGAAG
>NW_015648610.1:409659-410046 GCF_001515625.1 Sinocyclocheilus rhinocerous
TTTAAAAGAAAACAAGCAGTTAGTAAATAAATAGAGTGCAAGTCTAAAAAGAATAGAATTAGAATAGAGAGTGCTAGAGTTAGAGGGTCAAATAAAGATGGAAGAGATGTGTTTTTAGCCAATTCTTGAAGATGGCTAAGGACTCGGCTGCTCGGACTGAGTTGGGCAGGTCATTCCTGTCACAGTGTCTGGTTGTGGTGCCCTGGACTGGCCACTTGAGGGCACTCTCCTGTTTTTGTGTTATATGTTGTGAACTCCATTTCCCATAGTCCCTTGTCTGTCATTCTGTCTGATCATTAGCACCTGTTTATTATTTCCGATCATGATCACCTGTTTATCATTTACTCATTATCCCATCTATATATACCATGCTCACTCTGTCTGTCA
>NW_015648610.1:410566-416483 GCF_001515625.1 Sinocyclocheilus rhinocerous
TTGGATTACCTTTTGCCACGTTTTTGTTCTGTTTTGATCATTTGTTACTTTCAATAAACTGCAATTGGATCTTACCTTGTTTCTCCTGGTGTTCCGTGACAGAAAATAGCAGCCACTACAAGATCCAGCAGTTTGTTTTTCTTTTTTCCTTTTTTGAATCATGGACCTTCGGATTGTCCCTCCTGCCACAGGGAAGGAGTGAGTGATCCGACACCGGACTCTGATGGCTTGGCGGCAGGAAGGAATGGAGGTTGGTGGGTTTGCCCAGACCTTTTGGACATTGGCAGTGGGCCTAAATTACAATGATGCTGCACTTAAGGACCTCCTTAACATCTGTCTGGATAATCCTTTGCCCCAGTGGGAGGTGAAAGGACTCGAGATCCTAGACTTCTGGGGCTTCGTCAGATATCTCCAGGGTCGAAGTCAGTGGGCAAAACCAGGCCAATCAGAAACCTTCTGCAGGGGTTTTCCCACCACCTCTATCCTTCAGACTCCAACTAAGCGGCGGAGGGGGAGAAGGAAGACGGGAAAACCCACTCCAGAGCCCGCTCCATTCCGGGAGCCCACAGAGCCCGCTCCAGTGCCCGCTCCCGTCCGGGAGCCCGCTCCAGAGCCCGCTCCCGTCCGGGAGCTAACGGGGACCGTTGCGGAGCAATCGGCTTGTCCTGTTGCAGCCGTTGAGGCTGTTACTAAACTCTCTCTGCTCTTGTTTTTAGGTACTCCTGAGTTGCTGAGAGGGTTTTCTGTCCCACCAATGTTGCCTGACAGGATTCCGGCTCCGCCCTGGTTGCCCGCCTGGGTTCTGGTGTGGCAGGAGCCTCACTGGCTCATTCCTCCAGCTCCATCCTGGCTATCTGCTGGGGGTTCCTGTATGGTTGGGGCCCTGCTGGTTCGTCCTGCCGGCCCCACCTTGGCCTTCCACCCTGCCCGTTCCGCTCTTACACCCTGGTCTACCTCTGTTCCCTGATCCCCTTCCTATGCATGGTCCTGGCCCGCCATCCCTCCCCCTGGTCCGCCTCAGTTCCACCTCCCTCCTGAACTTTTATGTTTTCTGGTGGAGAGTCTGGGATCCCATTTAATACACGAGTTTCACAATTTTAGTTGAATTACTAAAATAAATGAACTTTTCCATGACATTCTAATTTATTGAGATGCACCTGTATTACTATACATAATACAACTATAACTCTATCCTTGTATATTACATGCATATTTATTAAATTTCATTTAAATGTATTAAAATCTATTCTACATTATAAAAGTCACCCAAGGTAAAACCACACTTGTTTGTGGGTTCAACAAATGAATGCCTTCTAGAGGTGAACCATCACCAAATGTTTTGAAACTTACCCACCGGCTCCTCATGTTGGCCATCATGCTCCACCTGCTGTAAGTAAACCTGTGGTCACTCTTTTGCCTTCAAGTCAAGTCACCTTTATTTATATAGCGCTTTTAACAATACAGATTGTGTCAAAGCAACTTTACAGTATTAAATAGGAAAATAGTGTCAATAATGCAAAAGGACAATAGTAAACACTCAATTTTCAGTTAAAGGCAGTTCATCACTGAATTCAGTGATGTTATCATCCAGCTCAGTTCAGTTTAAATAGTATATTTGCAATCAAGTCAACGATATCGCTGGAAATGAAGTGTCCCCAACTAAGCAAGCCAGAGGCGACAGCAGCAAGGAACCAAAACTCCATCGGTGACAGAATGGAGAAAAAACCTTGGGAGAAACCAGATTATCAAATTGCCAGAGTTTTAAGAACGCAGCGGACGTGGAGGACTATAATGCAATAAGAGCTCGTTCAAATACTGAGGTGCTAAACCATTCAGGGCTTTATAAGTAATACCCTTCCACCTCAAATCCTTACTCACCTTCTTCCTGGCTGTTGACCCTCTTTGTTTCCTTATTCATCTTCCATTGTCAGAATGTGCTCTATATGCTTGAACCAAAACAACTGAGAAAAACTGTAAATTCCCAAAAATCATTGAGTGGACTATATAGTAATATATAGTATCCTCATGTAGGGAATAGTGAATGAGGGTAAAGAAAACGTTTTGGTTTCACTTTATTTTGATGGTCCTTTAACACATTCTGTTGACTATAAGTAATGTTGCACCTACATAACATATCTACTAACTCTCACTAGAGTGTCAGTAGAGTATTAGTAGAGTGGTAGGGTTAGGGTTAGACTGAGTTGACATGTTCTTGCAAAGTTGCTTATAGTCAAGTCTGTTGGGAGACCACCACAATAAAGAATAAGCAGATATTAATTATACTATTATATATTATACTAATACTCTAATGAGAGTTAGTTGACATGTAAGTGCAAGGTTCTATTGTCAACAGAATGTTCAAAAGAGACCATCAAAATAAAGTGTTACCAACTTTTCTTTAAAAAACTTTTTTTTTTATTCAGTTACAGGTTTTTCATGTTATTTTACATTATACAAGTAAATTTACAGTCTAACATTTTCGATCTGTAAAATAAATTGTAAAACTACTGTAATTACAGTACTATTGCTTATCATCTGCTCCAAAGTCTTTGAGAGAGAAACTATCATTCAGCAGGCTCATACAGCCTGCAGTTTTGATGCAATACTGCCTCCTTGTGACTACATTATATGGTAAACTATAACAGACGAACATATGAATGGAGAACAGTTTCTTTACTTCATTAATACACTCTTTCACTTCAGTCTAATTGGCTGTATTTGTTAATTACCACAAAGTTGTGCATCAGAACTGTGACACAGTGGGGTAGGGCACTAGCTCAAGACACATTGGAACTGTGGTCCTCCGCAGGTTTGAGTCTGAGCTGCATAATTTCCTGGTTCCTCCTCTGTCTCTGTTCACTCATGTGAAATAAAAACAGAAAAGATCATGAACATAGAAGTGTTCAGAACTAAGTTGTGGTTACAATGCACTAAATACGATAAATAGGAATGTCACAGTATCACTTTTTTTAGAGAACAAGTATGATACCGACACTTTCTTGTACTTGCCAATACTGATACCTGGATTAAAAAAAAATATATATATATAAGTGTGACGAGAGGGGCGGGGCCGTGGGAACGGAGCGAGGCCGGTGGAGTAATTGCTAATGCGCGACACCTGCGCCACTCACCGGTCTCGAGTCTCACGGAGGAGCTCCGGAAGGATAAAAGTAGGAGTGACAACAGTGAAAGACGAGAGAGGACCAGGCCTGGATTTTATTTTGTGTTTTGGTTTTGTTTGTACGCGACAGTCGTCCGCGAGGGGCTGTCGCGCTATTTTGTGTTTGTTTATTTTATTATTAAAATCTTAAATGTTCGCCGGGTCCCGCCTCCTTCTTCCCGAACTACGAACGTTGTTACAATAAGATATAGAAAACATGCATTTTGTAAAAGTAATGTAACCATAAACTCATACAAATTGTTTCCTTTTGAATGCAGATTTGTGACATGTAAGATTAGAAAGGTAGATGTGTAGAGTTAAATCAATTTTGTGAGTTCAGTTAAAGATAGCTTTATAATAATTTAAAATTATAATATCACACATAGGCTGTGATTTCACGTAACATCCTCACGTTTACTGTATTCTGGAGTATTGCAATTGGAGACACAATCTGCACCCCTCAGGTGTAAATAGGGTCTGTGTGTATTTTTAATGCTGGAAAACTGGTATTGTTCGTATTCCTGGAATGATCTTGGTTTGACTGGTTATGAAGAAAAACATTTCTAGTCCCAGACAAGTTTTGAGGGCTTCAACAAGTCGCCACATCAGAGGAACAAGAAAAGTCATTATTCATGGAAAATTAATAAATACTTGTGCTGTTGCATAGCCTATTTCAATTTGTGATTCTGATCTGCCTATAAGGTACTGCGCACTACAGTTTAGTTTCACTTTTGGTTTCACTCAGTGCAAACAATCGAGTAACATGCATGCAGTTCATATGGGTGCTTCATTTCATCATTTTAATCTAAAATGTCGTATTTGAATTTCATTTCGTGGTTCATATAATGCTTAAAATAGGCCTAACTGTACTGTAACAGTGTAACGTTAGGCTATATGGATGTGAACACGTTGCGGTGATAGTTTTTCCGGGTCAGTTGGCGTCTTAAGATCAAAGTTTACTTTGACGCGAACTGTGTAACGTTAGCGTTTGCATAAAGTTGAACTCATAACTTTTCAAAATATCCGCTTATCGTGATGTGTATCGAACAGCTACGTCCAAGTCTAGTCAGTTTCAGGTGAGTATCAAAAGCTGTTAACTGTTTATTTATAGCACACCTTTAATCTACATTTTTTTAAAAACTCACCGCGTTGTACACAGTCTCCGCACTCGTGGTGTCCTAGACAACATTTGAACGGATTCAGAAAAGATGAATCGCTGTCCAACTGAGATTTAGGTATAGAGAATCATGATTTTGTTTTTGGGAGTAGGGCCTAACGTTACTACAGACAACGCAACCACGAGTGTATATTAGCAGCGTTTATATATTTTTGGTATCTTATGTAGGCTTTGGACCAGGAAACGATAATGTTTGAAATATGCTGTAAGACGCGCAGAGGCTGTATTGATATGTGACCCTGGACCACAAAACCAGTCTTAAGTGTCAATTTTTCGAAATCTGATCCGAAAGCTGAATAAATAAGCTTTCCATTGAATATCCTAAAGTGGTTCGCTAATCCTCTTTAAAGAGAGCTCCATGAACTGGAAAGTGCAGGACCAGGATTAAGAATAGATATTTTATCTGTATTACTGTATCTGTATCAATAGATGTTAAGTTTATGCACTTCATCAAAGTGTTTATTTTGATAAAAATGTAGCTAATACACTGGCATTAAAAATACAGAAACATTTTATACAAGCCAAGATTCATACACAGATTCCATTATAATTCAGTATGGCATGTTTATTTATTTTATTATGATGTGATTAATATCAAATTTGAAATTAGCCATCAGCTATATATATATATATATATATAAAAAGTCTGTCAGGTTTTGGTCATTGGTAATTTTATGTATCTAATCCAAATAAATAAAAACAAACAACAACAACAAAAAAACTACCTCCAAAATAAAATCAAAGTTTCTATCTAAAAATGACTGTCCAGTTTTTGTCATTTTATCTTCGCGTGCAGAACTGACATCTTCATGGAGACACAGATGAATGCCCCCTCTAAGATGAGTCTCAGTGAGGAGGGAGAGGAGAGGGTTGCTGTTCACTACCAGAACCAGAGAGCATCATCTCCAGAGCCCAGCTGTGTGTCTATGAAGAGCGACATATCTATGCGTCATCCCCCTGATCTCAGTGATGAGATCTTTAACACCAGGTGAGATGATAACCAGTACTAGAGAGAGAGGAGACAGAATTAGATCTTAAATTGGTCATGAATTGCAGTTAAAAAAAAATTTTTTTTACAGTGCTTTGAAAATAGATTAATAATTTCTTCTGTTTTTTTATGTATTTCTAAATTGCTTTAGATCTTCAAATGAAATGCAATATAAAACAAAGGCAACCTGAGAAAGCACTAAAGTATTTATTTATTGTTAGAATATATATATATATATATATATATATATATATATATATGTGTGACAGCGACATATCTATGCGTCATCCCCCTGATCTCAGTGATGAGATCTTTAACACCAGGTGAGATGATAACCAGTACTAGAGAGAGAGGAGACAGAATTAGATCTTAAATTGGTCATGAATTGCAGTTAAAAAAAAATTTTTTTTACAGTGCTTTGAAAATAGATTAATAATTTCTTCTGTTTTTTTATGTATTTCTAAATTGCTTTAGATCTTCAAATGAAATGCAATATAAAACAAAGGCAACCTGAGAAAGCACTAAAGTATTTATTTATTGTTAGAATATATATATATATATATATATATATATATATATATATGTGTGACAG
>NW_015648610.1:416530-427860 GCF_001515625.1 Sinocyclocheilus rhinocerous
GTGTGTGTAAGATGCAATATGATTTTTACACCAATTAAGTGTGCTTTTTGCATATGTGTGCTTTTAGTTGTTTCTATAATTTTAAATAAAAACATTTAAAAAATTTGATTATTCAGTTCATGACCCTGATAAACATCAGCAGTGTTGGGGGTAATATATTACAAGTAATGCAAGTTATGTAATCAGATTACTTTTTTCAAGTAACTACTGTAGTAAAGTAACGCATTACTTTTTGAGTATATCTGAGTTACTTTTTCAAATAAGTAACGCAAGTTAATTTTTTTTTTTCAATTTATTGATTGACAGCTCTCCTGTCCCCATGTTGAGAGAAATCAGAAGATGTTACTGTAGTTCAAAATAAATATGAATATGCATTAATTCATCTCACTATAAGATAATGCAACTCAGAATATGACGCAAACCTGCAATAATTAAATGTTAAACAACACAAATATCCTTTATGTATTTAATCCCATTCTATTAACCAATGTCTTTGCTTCTGACCTTCGATGATCCAGTTCAACCATACTAAGCAAAAATTACTCTAGACAAACATTTGTGTCTTTTTTTAATTGCTGAAGTGTGTTTAAATTTCTTCTTCTGCATTCTACTGTACGGACGAAAATTTACATTTCCTTCAGCCTGCGGCTTATTCATTTCACTTTTGGTGTGAAAAGGGTTTTATATTTGCCAAAAATATAACTTTTTTTATTTTAAAATCAAACAAGCAAGCCCTGTCCAGATTTTAAAAGTAACGTAACACATTACTTTCCATAAAAAGTAACTAAGTAACGTAATTAGTTACTTTTTTATGGAGTAACGCAATATTGTAATGCATTACTTTTAAAAGTAACTTTCCCCAACACTGAACATCAGCGATAGAGATTTAATATGAATTATCCATGTGTTTTTCTCAGCATCAGGCAAAAGGAAAGTCAGACAGAATCATGTTCAGTATCCTCCTGTGTGTCGATGAAGAGTGATGGATCTATGCGTCATCCCCCTGATCTCAGTGATAAAGCAATGACCACCGACCCTGTGTGAGTACAAACATGATTGAAACATTATTTAATATTACAGTCACTAACACAGAAGAGAGAAGAATTACAATGTCATTCTCATAAAATCTAGTATGAGTTATGTTTTAATGTAGTTAAAGCTAGTTAATCAGAGAATTGCAACAAACAAATGGCATCAGGAGCTCTGTAGTGACAGCCCACTCCCATAAAATGCAAGAGATGGGGATAATTCGTTAATTGTATCTAAAGACAAGAGTTCAGCTGTGTTTCTCTCCAAATGCAGAAATAAAATCTTGAAGACACAGAAAAACGCCACCTCAGAAACGAGTCCCTGTGAGGTGAGAGAGGAGGGGGATTTTGTTCATTACCAGAACCAGAGAGCAGCATCTCCAGAGCCCAGCTGTGTGTCTTTGAAGAGTGATGGATCTATGCGTCATCCCCCTGATCTCAGTGATGGAACAGTGACCTCAGTCTGTGTGTGAGTACAAATACGTAGTTTGTAAACTCCTGCAGTGAAAGAAGTAGGGTTGCCACCTTCAGTGTGAGAAAGGAAGGGATTATATTCTATTATTCAATTATCTGCTTGATAATGTCTTAAAAATGTTAATTATCTGTCTACCAAGCTCTAATATGTATGGATTATTATAATAATAGTAGTGCTGTGAAACGATTAATCGCATCCAAAATAAAAGTTTTTGTTTACATAATGTGTGTGTATTGTGTATATTTATTATGGATATATAAATACACACACATACAGCATATATTTTGAAAATATTTACATGTATATATTTATATTCATGTAATTTATATCATATATAAATATATTTAATAAACATAACATATTTTTCTTAAATATATACATGCATGTGTGTGTATTTATATATACATAATAAATATACACAGTACACACACATATATTTTGTAAACAAAAACCTTAGTTTTTTTTTTGTGGATGCGATTAATCGCGATTAATCGTTTGACAGCACTAAATAATAGATTGGCTAAATTAAAATAAACAATGAAATACCATATCATCTTCAGGGGACGTCTGTGGTAACAGGAATTGAGAAATGTTAGTCTAGGTCTTTTACCTTATAGCAGCATTGACTGTGAGCGAATGAAAATTAATTTCAGCAATTCAGCCCTATATTTGTAATGTGCAAGCCTGTTTCCACCACTGAATAAAATAAATAAATAAAAAGTAGTACTTTTTCTCACAATTTTGACTTTTCTTCTCAGAATCGTGAGATAGAAATTGGCAATTGCTAGTTATAAAGTCATAATTGCCGGACATAAGGTCATAATTATGTGTTATAAAGTCAGAATTGCAAGATATAAAGTCGCAATTGTGAGTTATAAAGTCAGAATTGCATATTTATATCTTGCAATTCTGACTTTTTTCCCCTCACAATTTTGACTATTTTCCTTGCAGTTGTGAGATTATATCTCTCAATTCTGACTTATTTTTTCAGAATTTTGATATAAACTTGCAATTGCGAGTTATAAAGTCCAATTCTGAGGAAAAGAAAAAGATTGACTTTTCTTACAATTGAGATTTTATATCTGACTATTTCTCAGAATTGCGAATTTATATCTTGCAATTCTGCAATTTTGACTTTATAACTTGCAATTGTGAGTTTCTATCATGCAATTCTTAGAAAAAAAAGTCAGAATTGCAGACGGACGGACTTGAGCACGACATGCTTTTAAAAACACACCGGTTGTGGTGCATTTTAAAATTTGTGTTTTAAGCATCATAAACATTTTCCTCACAAGAGACAACAAAGCAGATGAATATTTGTGACCCTGGACCACAAAACCAGTCTTAAGTCGCTGGGGTATATTTTTAGCAATAGCAAAAAAAAAAACATTGTATGGGTCAAAATTATCGATTTTTCTTTTATGCCAAAAATCATTAGGATATTAAGCAAAGATCATGTTCAATGAAAATATTTAGTAAATTTCCTACCATAAATATATCAAAACTTAATTTTTGATTAGTAATATGCATTGCTAAGAACTTCATTTGGACAACTTTAAAAGCGATTTTCTCAGTATTTAGATTTTTTTGCACCCTCAGATTCCAGATTTTCAAATAGTTGGATCTCGGCCAAATATTGTCCTATCCTAACAAACCATACATCAAGCTTATACGTCAGCTTATTTATTCAGCTTTCAGATGATGTATAAATCTCAGTTTCAAAAAATTGACCCTTATGACTGGTTTTGTGGTCCAGGGTCACATTTTTCCTTCATTGTGTGAGGGAAACTGCTCAGCATTATTTTTTTTATCAAGCTTTACCAAAAAGACAATAAGTCTTCTAAAATGTATTTGTGTCATTTTCATGTATTATCCTCAGTCCCCTCTAAAATTTCATTCTGTCCTACGTCGGAACAAGACCAACACGCATGCCGAATTGAGCGGTAACATGCTTTGATTTGTTCAGCAGATCCAATCAATATCCCTGTTATCGAGTGTTAAATGAACAGTGTTTCATGTAAATATGGGTGTATTTTTCAGAGAGTAAATGTAGTACTGAAATAAAGTAGATTCACTTTACAAATGAGAATTGACAATTAGTAATGCTAATGACTTCTGCAAGTAAACAAGCAAAATTGCTGAGGGAAAGATAAAGGAATGGCAAGAACAGAAAAAAGAAGAGAAAAGCAGACCGCACAACAACTACAACTGACTTAAAGCCACAGAGCCTTAAATGAAATCATCTGCAAAAAAAAAAATATATATATATATTAAATCTCTCAAAAACACACCAGAGGATGCTTAGCCTTAAGCAAAAACAGCATTATCATCTTCACATATTAGTAAGCTTGACTTTATTTCTTCCATTCTTGTACTGTAGACAAGTTGTTACTGAGAATTGACAAAGGTTTAGCTGTAGGTAATTTTGTTGTTTTATAGAAAATATTTGGCTTATTGATAATGAAATACAGTGGCAAACATAACTTTGTGAACCAATTTAAAATGTGTAGATAATGGCATTGATTACTCATTAAATATGATCTGATCTCAATTTAACTCACAAATACAGACAAACACAATCTATATTATTATTATTTTTTTTTTTTCTTACTAAATATATATTGTTAACATACAGTATATAGTTGCTACATATAAAAATTATCATACAGATATCTTAAACTACATGTAAATATATACATTTTGGGGATTTTATATTTGTTATACAATTATATCTTCATCTATCCAGAGAATGTATGTATTTGAAAATTTTAAATGGCCTTAAAGATAACATGTATGGCAATATTACTATTGTTATAGGGCAACATATGTCCTATATTACATTTCTGTATGGGGTCCTGTGGAAGGTTTTGATTGCATGGTTCACTCTAAACTTTTTTGAGAAAAACAAATTTGTCAGTAAACCAGAATTTGTGTGCCTATATTTAAAGGGTCATGAAACCCCCCATTTCAGCACTGGTTAGTTCTCACCACAGTTTTAAAAAACGCTAAAAAAGTGGGCGTGGTGCGCTGCGGAGCGGAGGGGGAAGAGGGGAGACAGACAACACACACAGCTTCGGGTTCAGACCATTTCATTTTGCTCCCATCGAGTTAAAAACACAAATAAATGCACAGCCATTTGCACTCTGCATCGAAAATATATATGAACTAGGGCTGCACGATAAATCGAAATGGAATCGAAATCGTGATTCGACAGAAGCTGCGATTGTCATGCGTATCTTTCAGTGAAGCACGGTTCTGTGATCAGCAGTAAATCTCCATTCAAAGGCCAGAGGGCGCTCTCGCGGTAAAACTCCAAATACGCCTCGCAGAAGAAACCCAGAAAATGTCTATAGCGGTAGCTGGATAAACAGAAGATTTAACAGCTTTTATTGATTCAACGTGACTAATAAACACACGATTATGACAATATATGGTTTATCTGAGTTATTATTATTATAATTTTCATTAAAATAAAGTATGTTTATAATGCAATGCCTTTATCACTGCTTAGAATACTATGAAATATGTTGCGTACCTTATTCTGTGTAAGAAGCCACATCATCTCACAGAAGGATTTATTTCAAACACTCGACTGACGTTATGAAGTGAGTTTGGAGTAAAAATATGTTATTAAATGTGGTATTTTCACATGCTTTCAGATGGAGCAGCATTTACTTCACAGAGCCGTAGTTCACTGAGAAGCTATGCAAACAGCTGTCATTATCGCGAACAATTTCTTCGATTTCATAATCGCGCAATAAAATCGTCTGCGATTTTTTTTGAGTAACTTGTCAGTGAACTACGGCTCTGTGTAGTAGCCTAAATGCTGCTCCATCTGAAACCACGTGATAATTACTGCTGATTACAGAACCGGCTTTACTAACAAAATGCGCATGACAATCGCATTCGATTAATCGTCCAGCCCTAATATGAACGCGCTGTTGCACCTCTGATAACTTTTAAGGCTTATTCTGCAGCGTTTATATAAGCATTTTGTCGGGTTGTGTCACGGAGTTGTAAAAACAGTTACACTCGGTTAAACGGTTATTACAAAGCAAAAACAAACACTCTTCTTCAATCCATGAACGTTTCTCTCAGTTAATGTGCACGATGTCATCTCACAGTCTGAAACGTCTGTCATAGCAAATCAACACATGCTGTTGTGAATAATTAAGCGAAGCATCTTCTCATAGGATAAGAACACGCAGTCTCATGAATAATTTAATAGACACAGACGCATCATCGATGTACTATCGTCCATTGCCACGTCACAAATTGTGACGTCAACACGATGTAGATTTTAAACCCAGAAGGTGAAAATAGCGCAAAAAAGCTTAAAATTAACCAGTTTTCTCCAACAGTTAAAATTATCGGATGCTAACATTGTCTTCTATGATGCGCAACACAAACACCTCTGCTAAAATCTCAGAAAAAGTAGTCTGGGGTTTCATGACCCTTTAAAGGGCAGGGCACACATTTTCAATCCCATTTTAGCTTTTGGAAAAGTAGTAACTCAGATGTCTACTTATTGACAGACTGGTAGGTAAACATCTGTTTTACGAATTTTCCAAAGGCGAATTCTAGTAAATTATTATATCATATTATTTCAATGGCTTCAATAACATTTTGAAAAGTATACCTGTTTTTATGTTATCAGTTATGTCAGATTATCAACTTTTGCTATTTCGAGATCACAATAAAATTAAGTTGTGATTACGAGAAAACAAGAAAGAAAAATTATTTAAAAAATAAGCGAACATACAGATTCTGGAGTTGTTTAAGCATCCTCTGGTGAGATCTTGGGAGATTCTTTGTGTTCTTTTATTTGCGGGAGATTTTTATTAACTGTCATTTAAAAAGTAAAGCTGATCTGGGATAGTTTCTGGAAAAAAAAGTCTGGGCCTGTATTAAGCAGTTTATTGTTTCTCAGCTGGTTTTGAGAATGCCACATGGCTTTACTAGAATATTTAGTAGCTGCCCACTCTCTCATTCATTCTTTGTATTGTTCTTGTTTCTGCAGTGTGGATAGAGATGATCAGACTAAAATCCTGAAGCAGGTTCTTCACCAACCAGTTGATGATGAACTACAGAGAGTCAAAGACCAACATAAAACCAGCATGAAGAACAAGTATGAAAGCTTATTTGAGCCAGTCAAACTACAAGATAATCAAACCCTCCTAAACAGGATCTACACACAGCTCTACATCATAGAGGGAGAGAGTGAATGGGTGAATGAAGAACATGAGGTTTTACACGTTGAGAAGACACCCAGAACACAACACTCACAAGACACTCCAATCTACTGTAATGATATATTCAAACCCTCAACTGAACCACGATGTGAGAAGAAAGACAAAATAAAGGTTGTTCTTACCAAAGGCATTGCTGGAATTGGAAAAACTGTCTCTGTGCAGAAGTTCATTCTGGACTGGGCCGAGGGAAATGCCAATCAGGATGTAGATTTTATGTGTGTATACTTCCATTTCGAGAGCTAAACTTGATTCAAGATAATCAGTTCAGTCTTGACAGACTTTTGCTTGACTTTCATCCTAAACTTCATGAACTGAACCCAAGGATTTATGAGGAGTGTAAAGTTGTGTTAATCTTTGATGGTCTGGATGAAAGCAGAATTGCACTGATGTTTTCAGACAATGAGAACGTTTCTGATGTGACTCAGACTTCATCAGTGGGTGTGTTGATGTCAAACCTCCTGAAAGGAGAACTGCTTCCCTCTGCTCTCATCTGGATCACCTCCAGACCAGCAGCAGCCAATCAGATCCCTTTCAAGTACATTAACCGTGTGACAGAAATTCAAGGATTTGATGAGCCTCAGAAGGAGGAATATTTCAGGAAGAGAATAAGTGATGAGGATCAAGCTAGCAGAGTCATCTCCCATATTAGAAAAGCAAGAAGCCTCCACATCATGTGCCACATACCAGTCTTCTGTTGTATCTCAGCCACTGTTCTTGAAAAAATTGTAA
Source organism: Sinocyclocheilus rhinocerous (assembly GCF_001515625.1). NCBI lineage: Eukaryota > Metazoa > Chordata > Actinopteri > Cypriniformes > Cyprinidae > Sinocyclocheilus > Sinocyclocheilus rhinocerous. The sequence continues at coordinate 424,015 of NW_015648610.1, forward strand.
AACAAGATACAGAAATCCCACAAACTCTGACGGAAATGTACATCCACTTCCTGCTCATTCAGACAAGCATAAAGAATCAGAAGTATGAAGAGAGAGATACTGAAAAACGTATGCAGTCCAACAAAGAAGTGATTGTGAAACTTGGTGAACTGGCTTTCAAACAGCTGATGAAGGGTAATGTCATGTTCTATGAGGAGGACTTGAGAGATTGTTGCATAGACATCACTGACGCAGTGTATTCTGGGATTTGATCTTTAAGCAGGAATCTGTGATTCAGCACAGGAAAGTGTACTGCTTCATACATCTGAGCTTTCAGGAGTTTCTAGCTGCTTTCTATGTGTTTTTCTCCCATTTGATGAAGAACATGGAGCCGTTGCAGTTGTTTCTGCATGAAGAATGTGAACATTATGAATATAAGCAAGAGAGGTCTCAGGGAAATGCTTTGTGTAAGTTACTAACTTCAGCTGCCAACAAAACTCTTAAGAGTAAAAATGGACACCTGGATCTTTTTCTGCGGTTCCTGCTGGGCATCTCACTGGAGTCCAATCAGAGACTCTTACAGAATCTACTGACATACACAGAGAACAGCTCAGAAACCATCAAAGAAACCGCATAGTACATTAAAGACACAATCAATTGTTATAATCTCTCAGCTGATAGATCCATCAGTCTGTTCCTCTGTCTACTAGAAGTGAATGACCAGACTCTGTGCAAAGAGATTCAGGAGTTTGTCAAATCAGACCAACACTCAGAGAAGAAACTCTCTCCTGTTCACTGCTCAGCAATAGCCTACATGCTTCAGATGTCAGAGGAGGTGCTGGATAAGTTTGAGCCTATAAAATACAACACATCATATGAGGGGAGATGGAGACTGATACCAGCTGTGATGAACTGCAGAAAAGCTCTGTGAGTATTGATTCATGTCATCTTACTATTTAGTTCTATGAATGGTAATAGGCTCATAATTGGATCTAATCTTGAATCAATAAAACAGTTAAAAAGTATGGCAGAAAACTTTAATAAACAATTTTGATGAAAATGTGAATGAGATTTGGTTGCATTTTGTTGGTTGTATTGTTAGCTGTGTACAGTTTTATGATAGACCTTTAAAACATTTGAAAAACTAGATTTTTTTGAACAGTCATGTAAATTTCTCGGTAAAGAATTATAAAAATGAAATATTATCAATTTTGTCTCCTTAGTATTATTTTAAATCCAAGCAAAAATGAGGCTTTGTTAGTTGAACAGTGTAAGTTTTTACTAAAGCATCCATGCATAATGCATCCATGTTTTGGATTTGTTATGGTTTTCAGAGAGACTCTGAATCAGTCATGACCTGTGTCATGATCAGAGACCTTCATATATATCATGCACAGAATGCAGAAAACATTTATTTTATTTTGTCCATCTCCATGTCATCCGCTGTTATAGGCTTGCTGGATGTTGTCTCTCTAATCAGCACTGTGAAACTGTGTGTTCAGCTCTACAATCATCAAACTCCAATCTGAGAGAGCTGGACATGAGTAACAATGACCTGCTGGATTTAGGAGTGAGGCTGCTCTGTGCTGGACTGAAGAATTCACACTGTCAACTGAACATACTGAGGTCTGACTTTCACATTTACTCATTCACTACGTTCAATTGTGTGAATGAATAGGTGTTTCATAACTCCAGCTGAGAAACTGGCTTAGAAATCTTATATTAAACTATTTTTTTTCTATCAACCACTTAAAAGGTCAGTTATAGACAGTCCAGGATCCAATATTAAGTCCAAAGTGTCGCCTTGGGTATGTGTAAGATGATTAACCAATTGCAGCAGATTAAAAGAGTAAATAGTGTTCGTTAGCTGTTTAGAAGGGCAACACACCTGGGGCCTGTACCATGATGGTAGTTGAACAAATTCAGAGTTACAGGATTAGTTTTGAGTTGACAAAACCAAACCACTCCAATCCAGTTTTGTTGGTACCATGATCAAAGCTGATCATCAGCTTGCTTTGTCAACTCAGGCTTTGATCCTGAGTTTGTGGAGTGTGTGCACATGAATGTGTGACATCACTGGTGTACAGCCAATCACATGCCTTGCAACACAGAGCAAGTATGATTCACTTCTCGTGAGAGACCCAGCGAGATTCCAAACTAAAAGCTAAAGGTTTTGCTAAAGGTTAAGAGATTGTAGAATATGACGAATTTAAACACATTTACACTGAAAAAAAGTACTTGTTCATGAAAGAGGACAAATAAAAAAAATTTTCTTGCATTATCAGTGCAGTCGCAAGTGAAACTTGCTAAGTTCGTTTATATAGCTAAAAAATATACAGCGATAGAGACTCATACATGTAAGGCCACGTAGTCATTTTTAAAGCATAATCTATTGATTCTACAGCTTATTTATAATGCAAATGATCTGTATATATTAATATTCATTTAAAATAAATGATTTATAATAACTGTTAAACTAAAATTGCTTGTGTGTAATGGATTAATAATAATATAAATCATATAATAATTATATAAATCATTTAAAATAACTCGAATTATCATTAAAGCCAAACAAAAAAAATTTTTTGTACTAGTGACCTTTAATTTGGAGCAAGAGAAACTGGGGGAGTGACTTTTTTGAGTCAGACATGTGTCACTTTGTTCACATCTGATTGGTCCAATTTCAGTTTGAGATCTCTAACCCAGAACATAACCTGCGCAGGTTAGCTGTGGAGAGTAAGTTACTATGGCAATGAATGCCGCTAAAATCCTAGCCACTTTCATGGTACCTAAAACCCAGGATTGGTGCAAACTAAATTGAAACTTACCTGGCTAGCCAGCTAATCAGGCTTCATGGTACCCCTGGACATTAAAGTCACATGCTAAAAGAAACTGGTCATGTTTAGTAATCAGATCTCAGATCCCCTGTGAACTCTATGAAAATGATATATATCTTTTATCTAAGTGTGGTGGCCGATATATCAGCACTAAAACGATTCAGACCAGTCAAGTAGTAGTAGTTTAGCTTCAAAGTTCGTATAGGTGGTGGAGGATAATAGCCAACATCTGGGTTTAAAAGTTTTCTTTTGTAGCGTGGCCACATAATGGGGTTTATATATGTAAATAGTTGTTCTATAAAAGTAAGAATGCTTTATTATCCCTATATGCTTTTATTTTCCCATATGTATTACTGTGTTTGAGCCCTAAATCTGTTATCGCGAGATGTGATTTAACTCATTACGTCAGTTTACGCCCGGCAGTCCGGAAGTAAGCGCTTCTACACGTGTGTATATATAGAGATGATGGTAGAATGGCCAGAGAGAGGCACACATGGTATTTGTAGTGTTTTCTGCCGCTGCTCTGAGGAATCACACTCAGTCTTGGGGTTTTGTTTCCAGAAGTTAGACTTTATTTCAAACTGAACAAAGCCGAGAAGTTCTCTGCAGAGAAAAATCTCCAGAATGGTAATTTTGCATTCTCTTTATATAGTTTTCTTTTAAGGCGTTTTCCATACATAGAATGGTTCCTTTGTGCATACAATTCGATTTCTCCCTAGATTTGGTGCCACATTGATTGTTCATAGGGGCCTGCTTGTTGTTGAATTCGAATTATATCCTCTAATTGAGGTTGAGGTTCGATAAGTACTACAGGTGCTAATACTGCTACCTGACACCCTGAAGATTTTTTAGCGTCTAAATCCGTTGCATTGTTTCCCTTAATGACATAATTATTTCCCTTCTTGTGTGCCTGACATTTGATTATTGCTAGTCTTTTTGGAAGCATCATAGCAGAAATTAATTGCCCTATTTCTTCGATTTCTATTGTCTTTGCGAAATCACCTTTCATGGGGCGATGTGATTCATATTT
>NW_015648610.1:427930-435384 GCF_001515625.1 Sinocyclocheilus rhinocerous
TTTTTTAATGAATTGATAGTCTCAACTCTATTTTACAATCACTCAGTATGTAATCATTTCTAAAAACAATTCTTTATTTATCTTTACTTCTCTTTATTATTTTGTCCGCACTTATAATTATTTTTAATATACTTATTTAACTTAGTGCCTTGATCTCACTTCTACTGCACTGATCTCAGAAAATTTTCTCCTTCTTTTCACACAGACATCCAAAATGCAAAAACCTATAAAAGATCTTGATTCAATTTTTATTGATATTATTTTCCTAAACACATTCACTCCTTCTAGTCCCTTTATTCAGACAGGGCTCATTCTTTTGTCCCTTTATTTATAGGGCTAATTTTTTCATTCTTTGTCCCTTTATTCATACAGGGCTAATCACTCATTCATTCCTCTCGGGTGTAGCAAGAGCTGCGTCCACACTCTGCGCAGCCCTTACCCACTCAATACGGAATTTATTTATTTTCTCATACATTCACCCTCACTCACACAGACATGCACACGGACACAGACACAGTTTCAGACTCCTCCAACAAAACACTACACTCTCACACTACACAGCTTGGAGAGTGTTCACTTAAACACTTTATGTCTTAAGTGGACGAGAACAGTTGGGAGAAAATCAGATGTGTGTCAATATACAACAAAATGCAAAGAGAAATTCACTCACAGCTCTCAGTCTGAATAACGTTAGCTTTAATAAGCATTGATCTATCAATTCATACAGTGAACACTATGCAGTGTTCATTTACATTTGATTACTTTAGTAGATTTCTTTTGTAGGCTATATTACTTACCCGAACAGTAATGTTAGTAGACCTTCACGGAAAAATATTTCAGTTGTATCTTTGTTTTATTGTATTTGTCAGTTTAATTTGTTTCTTTGTTCATGTTCTTACTGTATCTTATCTTATGTATATAAAAAACTAAAAATGCCTGCACACTGGTGCATTTACAAATTTATGTTTTATATTCATTTCATTAAATATTTATTTTACATTTCAGAATATAAAGCAGTGTTAATTCAGCTCTTAATTTGTTTCATTTATATATATATATATATATACAGTATATATATACAAAAGTACCGATAAGAATACCGGATCGATAAGCAGTATCGGTAAGAGTTGTAATACCGTTAAAACCTTATCGATACCCATCCCTACCGGTGATACTGATCTTGTATTCACTCAACGCGCTGGACTGTTTACACACACTCAAACACACAACTACACTCGCCAATCTTGTTGTATTTTATGTTTTCATCTGAATGTTTGTTATTGATGAAGGCTGAGTTATTGAAAAACTGCATTGTAAATACACTGTGGGTTTATTGACGCTTTATTGGTTGTTGTGGGTTATTCATAGGCATTGCTTGATCACAGACATTCCCTTTGATTTAGTGTACCACCGCTATAATATTAAGTGGAGTGTTACACTTTGTGATGATCGCCAACCCACCTCCCCTACCGGTGGGTCGGGGAGCATTATAGAAACAATAGTCAGTCGGAATGTGTTCTGAATAGGGGCTTAAGTCTCCTACCTTCACCCAGGTTTCGGTAATAAACAAGAAGTCAAGGCTATGAGAGCATGTAAAATATGATATGATATAATACACCCTCGCTATTTATATATACTAATATATATATAATATACAAATCGGATTCAAATTCGCAGAGGTGGAAAGGGTACTAAAATATTCTACTCAAGTAAAAGTACTATTACATTAATGAAATTTTACGTAAGTACAAGTAAAATTACCAGTATAAAAATCTACTCAAGTAAAAGTAAAAAGTAGCTCATTTAAAATGTACTTTAGTTAGATTTTTAACAGCGGGAAGGGGGAGATTATAAATCTCAAACTAGTTCTTTTTAATTAAAGGAACACCTTTACAAATTAAACTGCAATAACAAAATAAAACATGTTGACACATGACATTTAAAACATTTAGAGAGGTATGTGTCATTTTAATGCTGACCATGCCACATTAAGTAGGCACTAGGCAGAAAAAGCAAGTTATATTCTGGCTACCAACAAAACTAGCTAAGAACCGTTTATGCATTTTTAAATTACTTTTTAAGGATTAGAAATTCAAGACTTCACATTGGTTATTTCAGTAGCATGAAAAACAAAACAATTATTATTATACATTACACAAAGAAAGCAAGCAAAGGACACTAAAGTGGTCTATGACTTCATTCTAATGTGAGCTATGCACTTTTGCAAAAAAATTCCCATAATCACTGAAGCAAATCAATCGCTTACATTTATTTTGCACTTTGTTGTTTATGATTATGACAGAATTTGGTACCGATAAGAATACCGGATCGATAAGCAGTATCGGTAAGAGTTGTAATACCGTTAAAACCTTATCGATACCCATCCCTACCGGTGATACTGATCTTGTATTCACTCAACGCGCTGGACTGTTTACACACACTCAAACACACAACTACACTCGCCAATCTTGTTGTATTTTATGTTTTCATCTGAATGTTTGTTATTGATGAAGGCTGAGTTATTGAAAAACTGCATTGTAAATACACTGTGGGTTTATTGACGCTTTATTGGTTGTTGTGGGTTATTCATAGGCATTGCTTGATCACAGACATTCCCTTTGATTTAGTGTACCACCGCTATAATATTAAGTGGAGTGTTACACTTTGTGATGATCGCCAACCCACCTCCCCTACCGGTGGGTCGGGGAGCATTATAGAAACAATAGTCAGTCGGAATGTGTTCTGAATAGGGGCTTAAGTCTCCTACCTTCACCCAGGTTTCGGTAATAAACAAGAAGTCAAGGCTATGATAGCATGTAAAATATGATATGATATAATACACCCTCGCTATTTATATATACTAATATATATATAATATACAAATCGGATTCAAATTCGCAGAGGTGGAAAGGGTACTAAAATATTCTACTCAAGTAAAAGTACTATTACATTAATGAAATTTTACGTAAGTACAAGTAAAATTACCAGTATAAAAATCTACTCAAGTAAAAGTAAAAAGTAGCTCATTTAAAATGTACTTTAGTTAGATTTTTAACAGCGGGAAGGGGGAGATTATAAATCTCAAACTAGTTCTTTTTAATTAAAGGAACACCTTTACAAATTAAACTGCAATAACAAAATAAAACATGTTGACACATGACATTTAAAACATTTAGGGAGGTATGTGTCATTTTAATGCTGACCATGCCACATTAAGTAGGCACTAGGCAGAAAAAGCAAGTTATATTCTGGCTACCAACAAAACTAGCTAAGAACCGTTTATGCATTTTTAAATTACTTTTTAAGGATTAGAAATTCAAGACTTCACATTGGTTATTTCAGTAGCATGAAAAACAAAACAATTATTATTATACATTACACAAAGAAAGCAAGCAAAGGACACTAAAGTGGTCTATGACTTCATTCTAATGTGAGCTATGCACTTTTGCAAAAAAATTCCCATAATCACTGAAGCAAATCAATCGCTTACATTTATTTTGCACTTTGTTGTTTATGATTATGACAGAATTTGCAAATGCAGATACAGTATTCAGTCAGTGAGTGCGCACACTTGAACAACTCGAAGCTCAACAGAAAGGTGTGTGTCTGGTTATAATGCTCAACGCTGCAAACAGCGAGTATAAAGAAATCTGATGCAACATGAGCAGATCTACTCTCAAATTTAACACTTTTAATTCATTTCACATTACACTTAAATTGTGATCACCGTAATAGTTCTAGCTTAATTGTGCAGGGACACTTTGTTTATGTATGCTTATGACAGAATTTGCAAATGCAGATACAGTATTCAGTCAGTGAGTACGCACACTTGAACAACTCGAAGCTCAACAGAAAGGTGTGTGTCTGGTTATAATGCTCAACGCTGCAAACAGCGAGTATAAAGAAATCTGATGCAACATGAGCAGATCTACTCTCAAATTTAACACTTTTAATTCATTTCACATTACACTTAAATTGTGATCACCGTAATAGTTCTAGCTTAATTGTGCAGGGACACTTCTTGCTCCTAATCTTGAATTTGGGGGACATTTTTGCCCCAAACCCCCGTTCATTTCCGACCCTGGTGCTAACCAACATTAGCTAAGTCCTGCACCACTGTCTTTTTGGCTAATTTGTGCAAAACCTCTTGCTAAACTGTGAAAGCTTCATTTTAACTACCAATGCAATGATAAAAGTATTTACCTTACCTCAACATGCTTGTGAAGGTTTGATGTGGAGTTTTTATAAGCTGCTAGTTTGGTCTCCCTGGGCAAACACAGCTTACTTGGCATAATAGAGCTGTTGCCGTTCTTGCCAAAGTGGTTGCTCAAATATGTCCAGGGATTCACTTCATTTCCTTCGAATTCAAGCTTCAGTCTTTTGTAGGGCTCTATGAAATCCGTTTTATTTTTTCCCATTTAAATTTTTCTGGATTACCCTTTTTTGTCTTTTTAATCTTTTTAATTGTTAAATTACAGTTTATCAATAAAAAATTTGTCTAATGTCTAATTAATTAAAATCATGAAACATACAATTTAACATCAATTTATTAAAAGTTGAACAAAACATGTATAGGGCCCTATGAAATTTTATTTGTTTTCTCACCTTCTGTTTTATTGTTACCAAATTGTGTTTAAGCATGTCTATTTGAATGCATAAAAACAATTTAATTTATTCAAATTGATTTTTACAATAGCCTATTAAATATTGCCCTATTCACTGCAATAGTTTCCAGGGCGCGATTTTTTTTTGCATTTACATTTTTTTTTACTCAGTAACTAATGTGTTTTAAAATGTAGCAAAGTACAATACTTCAAACAAAATATACTTAAGTAAAAGTAAAATTACAGAAAAAAACAAACAAATACTTTAAAAAGTAGAAGTACTCAAAAAAGCTACTCAATTACAGTAACACGAGTAAATGTAATTAATTACTTTCCACCTCTGCAAATTAGGTACTACGGCTAGTCTAGTGCATTGGGTAAGTACATGAATTATAGTTCAGGTCTCTTGCTGTATGCCAAATAAAGATGAGAGTTAAGTTTTTTTATTAGTGGGTGCTTAAGTTCATAGCTAAATGTCATTTGGCCAATTTTCTTGGTTCTAATGGCTTCAGACTCATGCATGACCTGTGATGTTAATTGGTGGATAACACATTTAATAGCAAAGACTAAGGATATTAACTATGTTATCAAAAAAACAGAATTCACAGAACACAGAAAACATGATTATAACCATCCTTCTCCTGTCACCCTCTGTTATAGACTTGCTGGATGTCGACTATCTGATTGCCACTGTGAACATTTGTCATCAGCTATACAGTCTCCAAATTCCCGTCTGTGTGAGTTGGACATGAGTAGCAATGTCCTGCAGAATTCTGGAGTGAGGCTACTCTGTGCTGGACTGGAGAATTTATACTGTCAACTAAACATACTGAGGTTTGACTTTCACATTTACCCTGCTTGAATATGTGTATGAATAGTTACCTTGATTGCTGTCTTCATCCATGTTAACTTTACTAGCGAGACTGGTTATTCAGTCGAGAAAACGTAGTTTGCGTCTCATCTGACCATACAGCGGTGGGATGTGTTGACAATCCGTTCAGTCTGTACTTTCTCCAAATTCCCGTCTGTGTGAGTTGGACATGAGTAGCAATGTCCTGCAGAATTCTGGAGTGAGGCTACTCTGTGCTGGACTGGAGAATTTATACTGTCAACTAAACATACTGAGGTTTGACTTTCACATTTACCCTGCTTGAATATGTGTATGAATAGTGTTTAATAACTATGCCATAACATAGATATGTATTCGCTTCTATACAATATATATATATATATATATATATATATATTTTTTTATATTTTATTTATTTATTTATTTATTATTTTCACATTGTTTGGCTTTCTAAATTCACCACTGTGAATGTAATTTGAGCTGAGACACTATCACAAATAAAAAGAGGTTTGAGTCAAATTTCAAGCCCAGGTTTTTTTTACTCTGCTCATTTTGGTGCTATGGTCAAGTAAGGCAGGTAAAGTAAGAGGAGAGGTAGAGCGGGATCTAATCACAGCCGTGTAATTTATCCATTATTTATCCAACAAAACAAAGAAAACAAATCAATACAGGAGCAAACCTGGATGCATGAGGACATGTAACAGTGAAACAGAACAGCAAAACAATTGGACAAGGAACTCATTGGCATATAAAGACAAGATGACGAATAACTAAACCAGGCACAGGTGAACATAATCAATTAACCAATGAATAACCATAGAAACTAGAAATCTGAGCAAAGGAAACAGGAACTAACACTGGCAAAACAATTAATCAAATGTGACATTTGGTCATTGAAAAGGGGTTGGAGCTATTAATATAGTTAATTAACTTTTTTTTCTTAGTTTTGCCCCAATGATTGCCATTTAGAACTTTGCTGATTAAATGTATCCATTAAGATGACAAGTTTAAATTTAAATCCTGACATGGGCCAGACCCACAGTCACTCCTCACAAAACATTAAATATAATTAATAGAAATATTGACTAGAAAGCAAAATAATGAAATAGAAATTAGGACATAATAATTATGATTATCAATAAATGAGGATGAGAAAAGATTAGAATAAAAAAAAAATCTAAATCAACAGTTAAAAAAACTTTAAAAATAAGCCACACAATTTGACACATTCATGGCTCTACGACAAATGGTACAGGGTGAGTTACTGTATGTATTAAAGTTTGAACAGAATCTATAATAACTAGATATGTATATTTTTTAAAGAAAATGTAAAATGGTGCTTGCCATTGTAAAACTCTGCACTAACCCACCCCTGTGTCTCTATGTTGGTCTGATCCAGAGATATGGCCCATTCTATTTACTATATGGTTGCTACTGTGCACTAAATTGTTGCTACGGTGTGGCTAGACCGCTTCCATTGTGATAATTAAAGACTCCTAGCCATTCTGAGTTAAAAGAGCCCACCCCCATGTCTCTATGTTTTTCTGGTTCAGAGACATAGTCAGTTCAATTTATTATATGGTTGCTAGGGTGGTCTAAATGGTTGTTAAGCTGTGGCTAGATTGCTGCCACAGGTGACATATAAAGAGTGTTTGGCAGTCTGATTTCAAAGAGCCCACATCTATGTTTTTCACAATGTTTTGATTCAGAGATATCCATCACATTTTTTTTTTTTTTTTTTTTTTGGAAGTCAATGTGTTTACTTTCAGGAAAAAAATTATAATTATGTAAGACGTTAAGATGTCCACATCAAAAGAAATGTACAAAAGTGATTTTATGTCCATAGAAAGCATATTAAATATAAGTAAAGTGTCTACTTATAAGGTTTCAAATAAGTTTTTGGAGAATAAAATGTTAAATTTTGGTTGAAATAATGTTACATTGTCATTCAGTGTAACACAATATTTATGTAAAAATTCAAACAACATGCTTATTCTGAC
>NW_015648610.1:435443-444378 GCF_001515625.1 Sinocyclocheilus rhinocerous
TCAATGGGGTGGTTGCTTGGGTGCTGTAATTGGTTGCTAGGGCTAAGTGAAATGAGGCCACCCTCAAGTCTCAACAACATTTAGATGTGGAGACATGTCACAAATTTATTTCCTATATTAAGTCTATGGGATTTTTCGACCGATTTTTCACCCGCTGTGTGAACATCGTACATCTGAAAAGTCATAGCTCACCTTTCCCCAATAAGCCACACAAGATTCATTCTTGGGTCTATGACAGTGGATTTCAATCTTGGTCCTGGGCACCCACTGCTGCGCACATTTTGTATGTTCCCCTTATCTGACAACACTCAGTTGAATTCATGGAGCTCTCGCATAAAGAGCTGATGATCTGAATCAGGTGTGTTAAATAAGGGAGACATACAAAATGTGCAGAGCAGTGGGTCCTCAGGACCAGACTGAAAATCACTGGTCTATGACAAATGCAGGTTACAAGACAAAATTTATATGGAAGAAGAAGAAAAAAGACAATAGCAAACAGTCATTATTCAGTTGAAATCAGTTTAGTGTTGATTCAAGCCCAAAACACACTGCACGATTTTAGCAATCCTAAAAGATCACTTCATGTCACACTGTGCGACATGGTTGTAATAAACTTGGCTACGACATGTGTGTAGACTGTACGATGACTCGTACGATATGACACACGTTACTTTAAATGAATAAAATGTCATCAGCATGCACTAGTAGTAAACAAAAAGAGCATGATAAATCACACTTTAGCAGTTGCATTTTTTATGTGTGCTGAAAAAAAAAGTGGAAGCAGCGAAAGAGTAAGGGCTAAGAGCTTGAGGTACGCAGCATTATATTTTAGTGCCATGTCTTATTGTCAACCATTTTTATTGGTTGGTCAGTGAACGTGGATCACGCTGCATCGTAGGCTATCTTTGGTTGCAAGACTGAGACAACGGCCGTCTTTAAACTTATCTCACTGTACGACACAGGACCACCGGTTAGGAGCCACGATCACAGAAATCGCCACGATTACTTCACGATGCCAATCTTTCGTCTGGGACAGCCGAAAATCGTGCAGTGTGTTTAGGGCTTCAGTTTGGTTCAATAAGTCCATCAATGTTTAATTAATCTCTAAAGCAGTTCTAAAGAAACATCATCCAGCTCAGTTCAGTTCTCATGCAGTCAAATCAATAATCTTGTCCAACTAAGCAAGCCAAAAAACAGTGGCAAGGAACCCAAACTCCTTGGGAGGAAACCAAGCTCAGTCAGGAGGCCAGTTTTCCTCTGGCCAGACAAACCATGATGGCTTAATTCCAGACTGCATCACAAATCAGTTTTGGACTGATAGCTTTCAGAATATTTCATTCAGTTTCTTCTGCTTGAAGATTGGGTACATCCTGCCAGATTGTGCAGAGGGCTTGTATGGTGCTTGTGGTCTTTGCTGAGGATCTGTGCTGATGGCTTTTGTGGCGATGGGGTCTTTACAGGGGATCGGTTTTTACGGCTCGTCTAGTTGTCATGGTCTCCTCATATATTCATGGCTGTTGTGGTCGTCACTAGGTGCTGATCCACAATCTGGTCTGGATACTGACTGGATGCAGGTGACTACAGTAACTTTGACATATAAATGAAATATATTGGGTGTTATGGAAAGTATTTATGGTTCTGGTTTATTTATGGTTCATAAATTGGTTCTGACCCAATTTATGCAGCCAAAGAATAATTTAATTGGTTTGGTGTGCATGTGTATGCCAGGTAAAAGAGATGGGTCTTTACTCTAAATTTAAAGTGACAGTGTCTGCTTCCCAAACAATTTAAGCACCACTAATAAACATGTTAGATAATAATAGTGATGCCTTACTTTCAGTGTTGGGGAGTAGCTAGCTACAAGTAGTGACGCTACTAACGTAACTACATTTTCCAGTAGCGTGACTGTAGCTCCAGTGTAGCTTTTCCAGTAGCTAACTACTTTTTCCAGCAAGTAGCAGTGTAGCGCGACCAAACGCTAAATTCCGTTTTGCGTTCTGACCAGTCACAAGCCTGTGATGCACTGAAGCAGCGTAGCGTCTTCGTATAACTAGAACACAAACTAAATTTGTTCATTACCACCATCTGTTGTGATATCACACATCTCGCAGCTTTACAGTCTGTCCACCAAGAGATTGTCTGATGATTTTGTAAAGGATGTACAGGAGTGGATATTTCACATGAATCAACTGTAATTATGCAAAACAAAGATTAAAATGCGGTCTACATCAAAGACTTAAAGGGTTAGTTCACCCAAAAATGAAAATTAGCCCATAAATTACTCACCCTCAAGTCATCCTAGGTGTATATGACTTTCTTCTTTCAGACGAATCCAGTCGGAGTTATATAAAAAATTGTCTTTGATCTTTCAAGCTGTTTAATGCCACTCAGTGGGTGTTGCATGCATCAGTTCAAAAGAAGTTAAACAAAAAGCGCCCGTCCATTAAAAAAGTGTCTCACATGGCTCCTGGGGGTGAACAAAGGCCTCTTGTAGCAAATTGATGCGTTTTTGTAAGAAAAATATCCATATTCAAAACGTAATAATCACTTTAATGTAGCTTGCGCCAACAGTCCTACACGGAAGCAGCTCCGGGAGGATGACGTAAGAGTTCAGTGTTGCGCATGCAGAGTCTTGTGAAACCCAACGTTTGTTAACAGGAGCAAAGAAAGCAAAGTTTCCTTACTTTAGCAAAGGAAAACCAGTCTCCTCTTGGCTTATATCGAAATCCTCCAACATTCTTCTTTACAAATCCTCGTTTTGTACTTCTAATTAGTGACCGGTGTTTTGTTTTGATCTCTCCCCTGCGCTTCCGCATGTGTCACTTCTGAGCGGCGCATGCGCAAAGCTGACCTCATACGTCATCCGCCCGGAGCTGCTTCCGTGTAGGACTGTTGGCGCAAGCTACATTAAAGTGATTATTACGTTTTACTAATAAAATTTGGGTAATATTATTACTCGTTACAATCTCTGTACGTTACAACAACATATTTTAACTCAAAATTAAGTGGTAAATTTACCAACACCGCAAAACAGCACCAGACAATAAATTACGCGGGTAAAATACTTTGTCTATTTCCTGTTGCTGTAATTCGATGGTTGAGATGACTGAGACGAATTCTACATTTGTGAGATGGGCATACTGCTGGGTCGGAGAGGAGAAAGAATGTGGCGGGCGAACGCAGAAAAGCAACAGAAATTAAGTTGAATTAAAAATAACAATCTGTTTTTATTAAATCATAGTCTAAATATAAAAGGAATTAATACGCGAAATATATTTGAATTAAATAATTAACAGATTAACAAAACGAAAGAAAAAAGACTGAGTAAAATATGCTGCTGAGTTTGGTTCATTTTTTTGGTGCGTCTCTCTGCCAAAGTTCTCGGAAAGGAAACCGAGATGACAAGCGCATCCTAAAATAAAAGTAAATAAATTGCAGTTTCGAAGGATCTGTATGACCAAAAAGTACGGAGTATTTTATGTTTCCGCTGTTCGATCGCGCTGGCGCCTCACACACACACATACAACACTGCAAACGTTGCAGCCGTTCATTATCAGAATAAAATACAGTCAACCAAATATAGATACACTGGTTAATTAAAATTGTCCGTACAATCCGTGTTGTTCAGCCTGAGCTCGGGCCAAGCACATATTTGTTCATGTGAAGAGTGTGATTTTTTTTTTTTTTGCGGAAAGCTTGTCAAGTACAAAAGCATGGTTTACATACTAAATAATAGTTTAGCATTCAAATACATTGCGAATATAGAAACATTTGGATTCGTGCCAAATGATAGAGGTAGGCTGCGTGAGAACAAAGTTGAAGCTCTGGAGTAAACTTGATGCACATGTTCAACTTTAAACTCTCTTTCAATCTCCTTCGCCAATGATGGAAAACTGTTCTCTCTGTTTTGGGGCACATAGTTTGGAATGTGGTAATGTGCAAGGACAGTTTGGTGTGTATTGCTGCTAATTTGGTTCTTAAAATACCCTCAGGCCTCATCATTGTGATCGCCATATTGTCCTCCCTGCCGATTTAGTATTCTTCATTGTTGGAGAGGATGATGGTGAAAGGTAGAGTATCCGACTGTGTGCCATTAACAAACGCCAAATGAAAAACTATCCAGATGTGGTGAACAACACATTCCAGGCCCAGTTTTATGGTGGGGTGCCTCTAGGACCACAACAGTGGACAAAGGTTTGCTACAATTTGATTGGATCTTGGTGGACTAACACAAACAAACTGCCCAGCACCATCAATTAAATGCTCGGACAGTAACTGATCACCAAGTTTCTGAGCCTGTGACCTGTTACAGGGAAGGCAGCAACAGACACAATTAAGTTTTGAGACTTTGGCCCATGAAGGTCAAGTCAGGTCAAGTCACCTTTATTTATATAGCGCTTTTAACAATACAGATTGTGTCAAAGCAACTGTACAGCATTAATTAGGAAAATAGTGTGTCAATAATGCAAAGTGACAATAGTAAACATTTGGTGAGCCATTAACAGACACAACCAAGATTTGAGTCTCCTGCCTGAGTGGTAGGAAGCAATAATAGATATAACAACGATTCTACTCAGCTGTTGATTACTCTTGTTTATCTTTTGTTAATAATTTTTTTTTAATTAAAAATGTTTAAAATTGCACTTGTGTCTTCCTTGTGTAGATAATACAGTAAGAGGCTTACTGTTATCTACAAGTTATCCCACCAAGATCCCTACCAATCTTTTTGCATTAATTCTAAATGACTGAACAGAACCCTGTAGGGAGTGTTCTCATACTGCCAAGGTAAAAATCCTTGACTAAAGCCCCAAACTTAGAGACGGGAGAAGTGGTTATCTGATGTACTCATAAACACACCTAAACTGACACGTGATTCAAAAAACACAACGTCATCGCTACATTATTTTGCCTCCATGGGTGGATGAAAATAAAAGCAGTAAAAAGAGGCCTAATATGCAGAGCTCAAATAATGTGATCTAGGCTCATGAAAGTGTCACATGAATTTTGTTATTTTTAATATAATTTGATGCCTAATTTATTTATTTATTTGAGATTGCACTGTTGCAGAATTTATTAATTCACAAATAATAATGAAGGTGAATTAAAGGGGTCATATGATGTGATTTCAAGTTTTCCTTTATCTTTGGAGTGTTACAAGCTGATTGTGCATAGAAGAGAGAGAGAGAGAGAGCGAGAGAGGGAGCGAGAGAGAGAGAGAGAGACGGGGTCACATCACAGTGGAGTCAGCTAATAATGTACAGTATTTGAAAAATAATGTGTTTTTTTAACATTAAAGCATGTCAACATATTCTGTTACACCAAATACACCAAATAATGATCTTTAAAAAAGCATCATATGACCCCTTTAAGTTGTACAAGTTGTCCAAATCAATTTTGAGAAATAATGGCTAAAATTGGGGCTGAATATTTTTAAGGCACTCTACGCTGTGTATATTTTACTGCATTAAATCAAATTAATATTAGTAAAAAGCTAAAACAAAAAAACAAAAAAACTGCAATCACACATACTCTGTTAGATGCTCTGGGTTGTCTGAACGTGGTAGGATCAAATTTTATAAATACTTAATTTTATATCTATAAATGAGTAGAAGATGAATTATAGCGTGAGGTGTCACTGTAAAGTAAAATACACCATATATACAGCTGGCTAATGAGAGGTTCAAACAACAAATACCTGTAATCTAAGTTTTTATAAAAGTGTTTATTGAACTTCTTTTAAAGATGGCTGTAGGAGCTAAATCTAATACTTTAAGCTACCGAGTTGTTTGATCCCGGTGTAATTAGGTTGACGCGCTTTCTTGCTTTGATGCATGTTGTTTACTTCCTCCATTAGAAACGAGAAGACCGTTCTTCTGTTTGCATCACCATACACAATTTATTGGCTCCACATACCACCAGCGTGCATAATGTCCAATTTTGTATCCAATACATACACTACCAGAAAGTCTTACACATGTCCATCATCTTTCCCGCTGTTGCGGTCAAAAACCTTTTGCCCTTCCGGGTCAAACACCTACCTACAACAGTAGGAAGGCAACCTATATACAATGAAATCTCTGGAAGGTTCACAGTGCCACTCAGTGGTCAAAATGAGAATAACACATCACCTTTTTACACACATTTTGGCTCCTACAATGGCATACTGGCATGGCTCAAGGATCTTGTTGTTCATGCAGTTAGATGAGAGCACATTTTTAGAAAGCGTCATATATCAAATGACCATGAAGGCATTATAGACATAACAGTGTGACTTTCTGTAAAGCTGCTTTGTAACAATGCGTTTTCATAATTTGTGAAAAGACATGAAGCGAAATTATGTTTGATTGACTTTATGTAGTTGGTGCTGGTTTAACACTGTCATCCTCTGTTATAGACTTGCTGGATGTTGTCTCTCTGATCACCACTGTGAAAGTTTGTCTTCTGCGCTACAATCATCAAACTCCTGTCTGAGAGAACTGGACCTGAGTAACAATGACCTACAGGATTCAGGAGTCAAGCTACTCTCTGCTGGATTGAGGAATTCACACTGTCAACTGAACATACTGGGGTCTGTCTTTCTCTTTCACTATGTTCTGATGTGGATGTGTGTATGTATTTCCTAAATATTCACTGTTAAAAAATAAATAAATATCAGTAGTTATTACAAACTTTTGGCATCTGTGGTTGCCAGAATAATTTTGTACAAAATACATAAAAACTGTAAACACATTTACAGAACAAACTGTACATTTTACAGTGTAAAACTGTAATATACAAAAAAATAAAATAAAATTTAATGCAAACCAGTAAATTCAACAATGCACACTGCTACTAAAATCTGTTTTGTACCTTTTAGCGTCCTCATCCCATCTGCTGCGGCGTACCGCCATTTTGGAGAGTATCACGTCGCATGCACCTGCTCTCCTTTTGCATGTAAACAAAGTATGCGCAAGCTGCTGCTTACACAAAAAAGTATTCTCGTAGCTTCATAAAATTACGGTTGAACCCCTGATGTCTCATGGACTATTTTACCAATGTCCTTGCTACATTTGCTAAGTTAAATTGCCTGCAACATTATCCTGCATGACCGGTCTGGATGGACACTGGTGCAGTCGGCCCTGGGTTCCTCCAGGTGCATGACAATGCCGGCCTTTTGCCCAGAGTGTGTAGGGAGTTTCTGGATGACAAAGGCATGATGCCATTGATTGGCTCAATCAATCAGTCAATCAATCAATCAATCAATCAGTCAATCAATCAATGTTTGTTTTAGATTTGAACTCATGTCATTCACATTGTTGACTAACGCTCTACTACTCTACTCTACTCTACTACTGAATCCACTTTGTGTGAATTGAGAGTAAGCCTTGTGTCACAATAAATATAGTCATGGATCCATGACTAATTTTAGGCCTACATCAAATCACAAAGGGAATACAAACAATACATTTTATGCAAACCTGCAATAATTAAGTTTCCAATCTTTATGTAAACCTTGATAATGTTTAATTTATGGAATAGGTATTTCGATGACTACCTAATGAATGATTCTTCAAATTAATAAATATTTATATAAATATACAGAAATATTGTACTATTTGGTGGCTTATTGATAGTGTGTGTAAATTTTGTTAATGCCTGTCAATTTGAGTCTTGTCATTTACTGGGTGTTTTGGCATGTTTTAATTACTGAACCCTTTTTGTTTTGCTCAGATTGGCAGGATGTAGATTGACTGGTCAGTGTTGTGAAAGTTTGTCTTCAGTTCTACAATCGTCAGACTCCCATCTGAGAGAGCTAGACCTGAGTAACAATGACCTGCAGGATTCAGCAGTGACGCTGATTGCTGCTGGACTGAAGAGTTCACAATCACAACTGAACACACTGAGGTCTGACTTTCATGTTTTCTTGTTCAATGTATGAATGTATGAATAAGTGTTTTAATTAGCATAATTAGCATCTGATAACTAATAATGCAATTAGCTTATTAAATCTTTCCCCACCAGCGTTTATAAAAAAAAGTTGCCAGCCACCACCAGTGTTTTTGATAATTTTCACTAAATTTTCCATGGCCCCCCAGCATATTTTGTTGTATGAATATCTGATTATGCAATACATCAAAATAGAGAACAGAAAGAATCAAAACAAAACAAAAAAATCGGTTTTATTCTAGCTTAAAATGTTATGACTATTCTTAAAAAATGGATAAAATAAAAATAAAGATGACTTGACTTAGAAGACTAATCTAAGCTGTTAATGCAACCAGCTGCAGATATTGTTTAGTTAAGGATCAGACTACACAAGACTAATGTTTAATTCCGTCACGATGTAAAGCAGTTGTACATTGAGGCTGATATTAAAGCATTATGCAGGGTCAGATTTCGTGGGAAATGTCAGTTTTTACATCAGTTGACTTTGAGTGGTACAACACATAAGAAGAGACGAAGACAAAAAGAAGCATCTTTTTTTTCAATAATAATAAAAAATCTGGTGAAACAAAAGACTTCAGTTTCAACTGTAATAGTTCTTACTGCTTGTATTCATATCTGATGAGCAACATTATTGAAACAATGATTGTTAAAAAGGCAACCATCTTTTGATTATTTTAAAGTGATTTAAGGGCAAAAACCCATTATAATAATATAACTAATCTAACTAGTCTCCAAGTTACAATTTAAAAGAAATACTTTGCTCAAGAGTGAAACTTGTAACATCCACATTTTAATTTGTACCAAAAGTGTATGACTTTTTTGTTTACTATGTGCATGTTTGTGTTGGTAACTGAAATTTTAATGACCATTAATTAAATGAATTTAAAAATTGCCAGTAAAGCTTGCTATTTGCATAGGCAGTGTTTAAAAAAAATTATGTAGCAAATTATTTATCATTGTGCAAAACAATTCAGATTGACATTCCAAGCCAACATTGCTGGTAGTAATA
>NW_015648610.1:445071-455181 GCF_001515625.1 Sinocyclocheilus rhinocerous
CTGTTTGTCATAAGATATTACTCTCTCGCCTTGCAGAGTTTGGCATCTCAGGTTCTGCATTATCCTGGTTCTTCTCATATCTCACAGATAGACTATACTACATCTCACTGCACAATTCCAAATCTTCCAAGTCTCGCTCAAACAGGGTGTTCCCCAGGGTTCAGTTCTCGGACCATTATTATTCATCCTCTACATTCAGCCTCTTGGCCAAATAATTCGTCGCCATGGTTTTAACTACCACTGTTATGCTGATGACATCCAGATATACACTGCTTGTCAGCCAGATTCTACCCTTTCGATGGCTTCCTTATCTTCATGAGTCAGTGAGTTAACAGACTGGCTACACTCTAATTTTCTTAGTTTGAACTTGAGTAAAACAGAAATTTTAATAATTGGTCCCCCATCTCTAATAAAAAATGTTTCTAGCTTTGACCTTGACGCTATTTCTATATTTCCATCGGCTACTGTTAGAAATGTATGTATCATTCTAGACCCATCACTGAGCTTGGATGTCAGCAGACTCTCCAAAGCTGCTTTTTTTCAGCTATGTCGAATTGCACAACTTCGTCCTTTCCTCAGTAGAAAAGATGCAGAATCATTAGTGCATGCGTTTATTACCGCTCACCTTGACTATTGTAACGCTCTTTTTTCTGACTTACCAGCTCACTCCATCTTTCGTCTGCAGTACATTCAAAATTCTGTTGCCAGACTATTAACTTCCACAAAAAAATCTGCTCACATCACCCCATTCTATTTAATCTTCACTGGTTGCCTGTATCAATTTGTGTGCAATACAAAATTCTTCTGCTCACCTTTAAGGCACTCAAAGGTCTTGCTCCCTCCTATCTTTCCGACCTACTCTCTTCTTATATCATGAGTCAGTGAGTTAAAAGACTGGCTACACTCTAATTTTCTTAGTTTGAACTTGAGTAAAACAGAAATTTTTATAATTGGTCCCCCATCTCTAATAAAAAATGTTTCTAGCTTTGACCTTGACGCTATTTCTATATTTCCATCGGCTACTGTTAGAAATGTATGTATCATTCTAGACCCATCACTGAGCTTGGATGTCAGCAGACTCTCCAAAGCTGCTTTTTTTCAGCTATGTCGAATTGCACAACTTCGTCCTTTCCTCAGTAGAAAAGATGCAGAATCATTAGTGCATGCGTTTATTACCGCTCACCTTGACTATTGTAACGCTCTTTTTTCTGACTTACCAGCTCACTCCATCTTTCGTCTGCAGTACATTCAAAATTCTGTTGCCAGACTATTAACTTCCACAAAAAAATCTGCTCACATCACCCCATTCTATTTAATCTTCACTGGTTGCCTGTATCAATTTGTGTGCAATACAAAATTCTTCTGCTCACCTTTAAGGCACTCAAAGGTCTTGCTCCCTTCTATCTTTCCGACCTACTCTCTTCTTATATTCCTTCTCGCTCACTCCGGACTTCTAGTTCAGAACTTCTTTGTGTGCCTAGGTTCTGCCTATCTTCAATGGGCGGCAGGTCCTTTTTTGTCACGGCACCCAAACTTTGGAATTCGCTTCCCCTGGCACTTAGAATAGTCACCTCTTTCAGTGAATTTAAATCAAAGCTTAAAACATATTTGTTTAATCAAGACTATCACTAAATAGCATTGTGTATTTGTCTTCTTTTTCTGTCTTTATTACATAATCTGTGTTATATGCAACTGCATTATTTTGTTACTGAATTGGGCAAATGTCCAATGTCCACGTAATTTGTTTCTTTGTAATGAGTCTTTGTTGTATTGGTGTACCTTGTAACGCGTCCTTGAGCCTGGGAAAGGCACTTTATAAATTAAACATATTATTATTATTATTATTATTATTATTAAATGGATGTCGTGACCGGAGTTAAAAATACTTCCTATTTTAATGTTGTGTTTTAGATTGGTCATCTGTAATCTCACGGATCTGAGCTGTGAAAGTTTGTCTTCAGCTCTACAGTCATCAAACTCCTGTCTGAGAGTGCTGGACCTGAGTAACAATGACCTGCAGGATTCAGGAGTAAAGCTACTCTCTGCTGGACTGAAGAGTACAGAGTGTCAACTGAACATACTGAGGTATTTAAAAACACAAACAAAAACTGACTGATCGAACAAAACATGTTGTTATCATTCGTTCTCTGGACTTGGGTGTTTGCAATGTCTCAGCAGACCCCGCTGCTGTATTTTCTCCAATCTTTGACTTAAAATATCTGTTTAGGCATTTTAATGATTTTTAATTATTTGATACTTCTGATACTTCCTTACTGGTCAATGATACTGATACTAGTATTATTCCAGTACCAGTATCCTAGATCAACAGATATGTGCAGATTTTTCCCAGAGCATCATTCATAGACAGTATGCAGTGAGTAAGGTGAAAATTGCACAGTGAACCCTAACATTTTAATAGAAAGGTGCAGTCAATAGTTCACAGAGGCATAGTAGAGAATGAGCAAAAGCAAACACATATGGGTTGAGGAAAAACACACAGTCAGCAACTAAGTGAACTGCACAGGTTGCTGTATGATGTCCAAAAAATGTGTTGCTGTGTTTGTAGATTGTCTGGCTGTAAGGTGACTGAGGAAGGCTGCCGTTATGTGTCTTCAGCTCTGAGTTCAAACCCCTCACACCTGAGAGAGCTGGATCTGAGCTACAATCACCCAGGAGAATCAGGAGTCAAGCTGCTCTGTGATACATTGAACAATCCAAACTGTGCACTGGACAATCTTAAGTACGTTGAGCAGGAAGCACTGCTGTATATGTGTGTGTGTGTGTGTGTGTGCGCGTGCGTGTGTGTTTACTAATTGAACCAGATGTCCAGACATTGTGACACTGTGACACTGTGTATGTTTTACAGTGTGGATCATGGAGGGGAGCTCAGGATTACAGCAGGACTACAGAAATGTATGGCACAAAGACACACATATACCATTAGTGATAGTTGCTGTGTTGTAAATGTTCTCTCTTCTTCTGTTCAGATGCCTGCACTCTTACACTAGATCCAAACACAGCAAACAGTCATCTAATTCTTTCTGATGAGAACAAAAAGGTGACATATGTGGAAAAAAGTCAGTCATACCCTGATCACGCAGAGAGATTTGATGGATGGCCTCAGGTTCTCTGTAGAGAGAGTCTGTCTGGACGCTGTTACTGGGAGGCTGAATGGAGTGGATATGCTGTAACATCAGTTGCATATAAAGGAATCTGCAGAAAAGGATGGAATGAATTCTCTGAGTTTGGATACAATAGGAACAACAGGAATTCTTGGAGTCTGATCTGCTCTGACACATTCATTGCCTGTCATGATAATAAGGAAACTGTCATACGCGTACCTTCATGCTCTTCTAAGAGAGGAGTAGTATATGTAGACTGGTCATCTGGCACTCTGTCCTTCTACAGTGTCTCTAACACACACATTTACACACATTCACTTCCACATTCACTGAGCCTCTTTATGCTGGATTTGGGGTTTATCGTTCAAACTCCTCAGTGGCTCTATGTGAGATTGAAAAGTCTCACACACACACACGCACACCTGATTGAAGTAAACTGAAGTAAATATTATGAAGACCTGTTTATCTTCACACAAAAGCTGATTTATCTTTCAAATAATATATTATGTAATTTATGTATTATATAATGTATGTAACATTATGATATTGATGTCATATTTATGTGGTATAATGGTACTGTCCCACTCCTCATTTGTCATTTAGTTGAGTTGAAAATGAACAAAGGTGTTTATCCTTAGCGATGATATCATTCAATTGTTCAATTTATCATTAGTTTATCTCTAGCAATAACTTCAAATTGAAATATGTTTAAATTATTTTGAATAAAAATATTTTTATCAGCTGTAAGAATTAACTGATGTAGCAGTATTAAAATTACAATCAACTAATCCGTTTGTCCAGTGAAAATTTTGTGTAATCGTGTAGCAAATCTTAAAAACGTTATTTTCCTGGCCATGAAAAATAATGTTCTTCAACCCTCTATGGACACCTTGGCAATTGAATCGCCATTGGCTAGTAAATTTTTTAGTTTACTCGCCAGACTGATATACCATATATGCATGTGTGTGTGTGTGTTTTATATATATATACAGTGGGTACGGAAAGTATTCAGACCCCCTTAAATTTTTCACTCTTTGTTATATTGCAGCCATTTGCTAAAATCATTTGTTAATTTTTTTTTCCTCATTAATGTACACACAGCACCCCATATTGACAGAAAAACACAGAATTGTTGACATTTTTGCAGATTTATTAAAAAACAAAAACTGAAATATCACATGATAATAGGTGAGCGTCAGCCAATGAGATTGTCGTTTGTGCATTAGTTCCGCCCACTACCGGAGAACCCGGCAGTTCTTATAAGCTGAAGAATTCCAAAGGAACGGCGTTATTTTGACCGGAAAATACAACAAAGAATATCGTTTACATGTAGCTCGTCAATTCTGCATGTAGACTCTCTCGCGCGCTCTCTCTCTCTCTCTGCGTGTGTGTGAGACAAGGTGTGCGCCTTTACACTAGAGTTCACGGTACGTCAAATACAGGTGCGTTGCACATCCATTCAGATGAACTGAGAAATATCACAGATCGCTTGACGGAGAGTGAAACTCTGAAGCGCTCAGTCAGTGTGTTCGGCGAGTGAAAATATATCTGTGCTAAACTTATACTTAGCGTCCAACTCACACACTGGCGAGTAAAATCTGAGAATTTATTAGCCAGTGGCTAATATTAGACATCATTTAGTCGCCCAGAGTGAAGATTAGTCGCATATGCGAGTGATTTACTCGCAATGTAGAGGGTTGGACAATGAGCATAAAGTCTGGTACATTTTGCAGTTTAGAGCCCACCTGCTTATCCTTGTGTCAGCCTGACACCTTATAAAAATGCATTTGTTTCCAGGTGGACTGATAACATTTGCATATCCACACTGCTGGAAGTTTTCTAGGAGCCAGCGAATCACGTTTGAACTGTCGAACGGACTGCAGGTTCTGTCTGAGTCCAAGACTACTTGTGAGATTTCCTCACTGTTTGCATGTTAGCATGTTTCTAACCTACAGTGACATTTTAATGAATGACTTAGCAAACTGTGTAACTTTGTGTTAGGAAGGGCATCCTCGCCAGATGGACTCATGCCTGTTTTCAGCTCTCTATCAGGTCCTTTTCCTCGTAGAATTATGCCATATATCCCAGATTGCAGCAGCTGAAGTGTGAGGCACCACACCGGGCGGCGGTCTGTCGCTCCCACACCATGTACCGGCTTCGCTGCAGTGGGAGTACCGACTTTGCGGCGTCAGTTTAAGCCTGAGAGCCATGCACACTCTGGTATCCACCCCATAATGCAAACAAAATGGGTGAATTTTTAGAATCACCGGAAATACAGCGCTTGAATTCTACAAATGCGTTTTCACAGTGGCTAGTGGGTGACAGGAAACCTCACATGCCGGTCGGGTAGAGTAAAGTGGAGTGGAATGAAGTGGTGTGGGCTCTGCCGTTTGGACGGCGATGTCTGCGGGGTGCCCACCAACCTCAGCCAAACCAGTACAGGCCTTTCTGCACCTCCGCTCTCAAATAATGACCCGGCTCGACACACCAGAGCAAATCTCCCAGCACTGCTTAAGGTTTTCATGCAAAGCAAATGGATTTTCGAGAAAGAAGGGCGTTTTATTTTCCTTCACCAACACTCATCAAATTACAGTTTCGTTGCAGAGTGAAAATATATCTGTGCTAAACTTATACCTAGCGTCCAACTCACACACTGGCGAGTAAAATCTGAGAATATTAGCCAGTGGCTAATATTAGACATAATTTAGTCGCCCAGAGTGAAGATTAGTCGCATATGCGAGTGATTTACTCGCAATGTAGAGGGTTGTTCTTACTGTATACAGTACTACTCATAGCATTGTATAGCATGTAGCAATTTCAGATTATTTAACCCTCTGGGATCGAAGACCTCACTGCTGTGGTCTGTCACGTTTTTTCTTGATGACTGCGAAAAGAACTAAAAATACTCTGTCATTTTTGATCGTACAGATAAGAATAATGTATCTTTTGAAACTGCAAAGGGTCTACTTTTATTTGTGTATAGTCATAATAACAACAAAATAATGTGCTTTTGTAAAATAAAGAAAACAAACAGAATGCGCTTTCTGCCATCTTAGTCTCTGTAAGCTTTACTGACACGTAACAACCTGAATCTCAGCGAATACTTGCCTCACAGATATGATACATATATGTATGGAACGCTTGAAATGTCTACTTTTAAATGAAGTAAGTCGCATTGAAAACAAATATTATCTGATAAAGTAATCTGTATGAAACCAATGCAAGACACAATTTTTCCCGTCTGAGCTTATTATTTGTAATGTGATCACGGCCATGAGCGGCTCCGCTTTTGATATGACAATCATCCACGTGAGACAAGCAGACATGTAAACGCCCACATCACCTCCGTAAACAAACACGAAGATTCAAGTTCATCTCGAGTCCTGTTCGTTTTTGGAAGAAGACACGCTGAGAGGAAAGAGACAGAATTTACCTCAGAAGAAGAATGCAATGCGCGGCTTGATATCAAAACCCCCTTAGACCCCAGAGGGTTAAAATAGTGGTTCTCAACTCAGGACTTGGGGAGTATGTCAGATAAGAGAGGCATAGAAAATGTACAGGGGACCAGATCCAAATATGTTTTCTCTGCCAAGCAATGCATTACTTATGTTGGCTGTCTTTTCTGAGCTTTTGGATTCTTTTCTTCATAGCCTTAGTTCTGTCTAGAGCTGTAATCGGGCCTTAAAAGTTAGGCCCGACAGGGCCCAAGCCCGACAGAATTCGTCCCGAGCCCGACAAGTACATTTTGATTGACAGCTTTTTAAAAGCCCGAACCCGTTTACAGCCGGACATTATTCAAATGTGCGTACGCACACAGCTCTTTTGCCTTTTGTCAAGAATGAGTCATTTATACATGTTTTAACATAATTTAATCATTAATAACGTAGGCTATAGGCCACTTGGAAGTTGGAACAAAGAAATAAAATAAGTCCTCTGTAACATCTTAACATCTCAGCACTCTAAATAGGCCTAGGCATACACTTAGCCTATAAATAGGCCAACGCGCCAATGAAAATGAGTCTTTCTTAACAAATTAAATTAAGATAAATTCTAAATTAAGATGGGTATTTGGCAATAACGAAATTAAGATAAAGGCTCCGCGGGATTTACTTCGCCACTTCTCTCCACAATCCGGCCTCAACGCGACGGTGAATAGCAGCTGAAATTTAATAAAAGAATAATGCCAACAGAAAATGAATCTTTCTTAACAAATTAAATTAAGATAAATTCTAAATTAAGATGGGTATTTGGCAATAACGAAATTAAGATAAAGGCTCCGTGGGATTTACTTCGCCACTTCTCTCCACAATCCGGCCTCAACGCGACGGTGAATAGCAGCTGAAATTTAATAAAAGAATAATGCCAACATTAGCCTATATACTCTGTCTACATTATGCATTTAAGACTCAATTAATATTTAGTTATCATTTGAAAAACCTTTCAAATGATCTACATGTTTTTGTGGAGGAAAATTATTGAATCCACTGTAGATGGCTTCAGCGCGGTCCTGTGCTCACTGATGGTGCGTCCAGCAGCACTGAACACCCTTTCACTGCTGCTGCTACTGGCCAGGATGCATAGTACTGATCTGGCTAATTTTGCAAGTTTTGGGTAGGATGGTTTGTTGATCTTCCACCAGCCAAGAACATCCATTTCATTTTCCATGACAGCCGTTTCAATGTAGCGAGTAACCTCGTCATCTTCCCAGTCAGCTTGCTGTACATTTTCCTCCTCAGCATCCATTTTTGCATCTTTCTCACGCTAATCGAAACACATCACATGACCGCTCATTTACCGCGCAAGCCCGAGCCCGGCCCGAGCCCATGTAAAATGATATAAATTAAGCCCGATCCCGTCGGGTTCTGGCAAAGATCTTCAGCTCTAGTTCTGTCTACCTGGACAACTGGGCTAAACTTCCAGTGCACAAGTGTACAAGCCTTTTTTCTTATTCGGTGTATCTTTTCGAAAGTTACACTTTTTCTAACTTTCATTCTCTGTTTTTCAGTTAATATTCCATTCACACACATTTACTGATTACAATTAATTGTATTTCTATCTATAATTTGTAACTGAATCTAATTTGTAACCATTCGAAATAACATTTTGAAGAAGTGCTGTTGGAGCTGTGAAACGTCTCGGTTACGTATGGTAACCCTCGTTCCCTGAAGGAGGGAACGGAGACGTCACGTCGGATCACTCGAAGTAGATTGGTCTCTCTAAGCGAGATCCTATCGGTCATCCGACGTGACGTCGAGAGTGACCGACTGAACAATATGTATATATAAGAATGTTAATATAATATGATCATTTTATTGAATTTTAATTTGTTATAATTAAGAAGAATGTTTGTACTATTAATGTATGAGCTTTTATAATCACTTGTCCTGTCCTGATGAAGGTGTCAGTTATATTTTTGTACCAAGCAAAAGGCGTAGCAATAGAGTTTTCTTTCTTTCTTTTTTAAACTACAGTTTTCTTGCTAACTTTTTTAAATTGTTTGATTGTTGTTTGCTTCAACCCACAGAGTAAAGAAAAACAACCCCAGCAGCAGTATAAAAGTAGCCCAATTCCACTGGAAAACAACATGTTTTTGCTTCCACTCAAAATAGGCATTTACAACATGGTATATAAATGATCTGTTTGATATTTTGGGGGATGAATTTATGTTTTATTAAAAGTGTTGGTTTTAATGTATTCTACGCTCATATCTATATTATTTTATGTTTTTACATATTCTTTTAACATTTACTGATAATAAAATTAATTCGAATCCAGTCAATACATCACACATAATCTAATATATAAAATCAAATCAAATCAAATCTCTTTATTGTCACATATTGTGTACACACGTTTACCAATGGTGAAATTCTTAGGTACAAGACTCTTTGCCATGGCAGTACAAGCAACAAGATATGAAAAATTAACAATACACATAACAATATACACATTTTACATAATATACACGTTTTGCACAATATACAATATACTAGTGTTGGGTTCGAGTCCCCCTAAGTCGAGTCCAAGTCTTTTACCAATCGAGTCCGAGACAAGTCAGAGTCCAAAATGGGCCGAGTCGGACTCAAGTCTCTTATTTATTAGTATTTTAACATTGTTTTAACCTTTACAACTAGAAAAACGCAATATCCATATAAATGTAACAAAAGCAAATTTCTATTGCATCTTGCCATTTTGATTTTTGATTAATAATTACTGTCCTGCTTTGCTTAGCAAACTTAAAGTCATGTAACAGAAGTTATGGCACACACTGTGTATAAAAGCCCTACATATACTTTCCATGAGTCACAGCCAACTCACACCTGTTTTATTTTTGAATGCATTTATAGTTACATAAATTACATTATGTAAGGAATAATTGATGACGGGCCGTTGAATTATTAGAAAATAATGCACACCCAAGGTGATTTTGGACCCGTAAAAACTATTGCCGCAAAGATGTCAGAAAAATTATTTTTCTTTGAAGCTAGTACAAAAATAATAATACAAAATTATTATAAATAAATTATAAAACTAATACAAAAGTAAAAAATAATAAACTAATGTAATAAAACATTCTCAAGCTTGCTGAAGGCAAGTAAACACTCCAAGTATTACTTACAAGCTAAATTATAAATAAATATATTACTCAAAAATACAAATTAAATTTTTTTTTTTTTTTTTAGCAGTAAAGGCTTCTACAGAAATAGCCTACTACAGACATTTCATGAAGTAATAAATGTAAAAATAATCTTCACTGTATACATTAAATATAGATGATTCTTATTAAAGTTAATAAGTGATTCAGTCAAGAGCAGTGAGTGATTTTCTCTTTTTCTTTTGTTTGATTAACATTTATGACGCAGTCTGCGGCTGCAGGTTTATGCTGTTGCTTTAAGATCTGACGCATATATCAAATATTTTGACACATCTGTATTTCTCCCAACTGTTCAAGTTCACTTAAGACAAAACCGACTGCATTTACATGAAT
>NW_015648610.1:458138-458798 GCF_001515625.1 Sinocyclocheilus rhinocerous
TATTACTCAAAAATACAAATTAAATAGTTTTTTAGTATAGTAAAGGCTTCTAAAGAAATACAGACATTTACAGACATTTCATGAAGTAATAAATGTAAAAATAATCTTCACTGTATACATTAAATATAGATGATTCTTATTAAAGTTAATAAGTGATTCAGTCAAGAGCAGTGAGTGATTTTCTCTTTTTCTTTTGTTTGATTAACATTTATGACGCAGTCTGCGGCTGCAGGTTTATGCTGTTGCTTTAAGATCTGACGCATATATCAAATATTTTGACACATCTGTATTTCTCCCAACTGTTCAAGTTTACTTAAGACAAACCCGACTGCATTTACATGAATAGTCTCCAAGACGGGCATTTTGACATAACTTTTCGTGTAAGTGTGTAGCAATAACTCTCACGTAAACCTGCACGAATCTGGGCCAGCTGTCGGGAACAAGTCTGCCGGTCTCCTTCGGCATTTCGTCTTCATCACTTCATTAGCCTTCACCATTATAAGTATTATTTTGTTTTATGCACTCCGTGCATTGAGGGTTGTGCATGCATCTATTGGTCATTTGGAGTTCAGTATCATCCCATACGCTTGTCGCGCGATTGTTGTGTATCTATTGTAGCCTGCATAATTAACCTAATTTGAGCCTAGGTTGCATTATGCC
>NW_015648611.1:0-3148 GCF_001515625.1 Sinocyclocheilus rhinocerous
TGATTATATTCTTTTAATAATTTAAAAGATCAGTTTAGTTTAGTTCAGTTTAGAGGTATCGGTATCGGTATTGGCGATACTGGGCTTGAAAATATCGGTATCGGATCGAAAATAAAATAAGATGTATCGCCCATCCCAAGTTTAGCTAAGGCAATAGGAAGTCTAGTAGCTTAGACCAGTGTGCGTTCTTTCACTGCATGATTTAGTTTATTAAAATGCATTTAGAATGATCACAAAATTCAAGATATGGGGGTAGAAAAGTATATATTTATATAATTTCATATAGTTAATCAGTGTCACGTGAAAACTTATGTTTTTTCCACCAAAAAGCAGCATGATTACAAATGTGATATGGATTTTATACAGCAGTTCATAAACAATAATTTAATATTAAAACACTTACGTTTTAGACACAATATTGACTGTTTTTGCTCTATTTCGCCAACAAATATAAATATAAATATAAAAATATAAATCCAATTTGCTTCTCTGAGCAACATGACGCTGTTTTTTTACTCTTTAAATGATTCGGATCAGTCGCAATGACTCACTTATTAACAGTGACTTGCTGCCACGTACTGACTGTTTTAATTTCACATTTAAAGTATCTTTTCATTTTTTTTTAAACAATTTCAAATATCAGTATTCAACGTTTTATGTTTAAAATATCAAAACGGTATTAATGCATTTGTAACTGCAGGTTAAATACATTCATGTCCTGCATTAAACAGTGTGTAAATGCATCTAAATACCCCTTCTATCTAAGACTCTGTGTTTTCTCTGCATTGCAAAGATTAATTTTGTCAATACTGATTTCATTTAAAAGGTAAAAATCTATTTAAACTTATTGGAAAAGATTCATTTCTATCACTGCTGTGAACTGATCACCACACAGAATATGAAGAATATCAAAAATTTTAGGAAAATGACTTATTATTCTAATTGACTGATTCAATTTAAGAATTTGACTGAAAAGATGATGCACAATTTTAGAAAAAAATGGCTTAAAAAAGGTAAAAATGCCCATTAAAAGGTAAAAATCCATTTAAACTTATTGGAAAAGATTAATTTCTATCACTGCTGTGAACTGATCACCACACAGAATATGAAGAATATCAAAAACTTTAGGAGTCAGCTGTCCACGGTAGTCCTTAAGATTTCAGAACAATAACACACTCAGCAAAATATCATCTAATTATCGTTAACAATAAAATCCCAGAAAATATTGAGATATATATATTTTTGTCAATATCGCACACCCCTAATATATTTATAACGTTTCGTTTAGAAAAATTTTTTTTTTTTAAATATGAGAAGTGCCCTTTTTTCCACTTGAGCCCCTGCCCCTCAAAATGTCTGTGCACATCCCTGGTGCTTGTTATACCAGGACATTGGACTGTTCTCCTTAATCTTCTTTAAGTGCAAAGGATCAATTAAAGTGCTAGAAAAGAGTGAGTCAGTAGTTTCTGTTGCAACTTTCAGTTTTTCTGAGCTATCTGGTATGCTGAGCAAATTCTTTGATTAAGTCTGTATGGTGCTCTGATGGCCTTTATACAGTAGCTAGTACAAATGTCAAAAAGGATTTATCACTTACACTAGACAACGCAAAATAATTATACTTGAAACCAGACCTGAAACCATACTGAAATGATTGCTATAAATTATAGCAACACCTCCCTCATCTGAACACGGCTCATGTTTATAACAGTAATCTTGTTTATAACAGCTAAAACCAGATGTAATCATCTGGTTTCAGTCAGGTTTCTGTCAAACAAAGCACATCTAGATTATGATCTGTGACCATATCATTTACAAAAAGCGCCTTTGTAGAAAGGAATATTCATTTAATATTCATTAAACCAAGCTTTATCATTTGTTTATCTGTATTATATGTTTTTTTTTTTTATTATTTGTTAAACATCAATTATATTTTTACCGTTAAACTGGTTTGAATGTTTGTTTTTGTATTTCTTCGGGGAACAGACACAGTCTCTATATTATGATGTCTAGGTGAAAGAGTCTCTATGTGCTGAGAATTAACTGACTTCTGTGATGTAAGGTGGCCAGCAGATGGTCGGTTTAGCCAATCTGTCTGCTTTCTAACCTGGGCCCCATTTAATTAACCCTTTAAGCCCTGAGGGCATTTTTGCCTCACTGAAGTTGATGTTTTTTTCTGAGTGACATACACAAAAATAATGACTCATAACTCAAAGACTGTAGCAAGGAGAGTCAAAAGGTTGGTATTGTTTGATAGAAAACTTTGTCCATTCAGTGGAAAAAAAAAATTATTTAATTTGGACATTCTCCTGCTGAGAAACAGCTGATAAAAATGGAAGAAAAATTTGAGTGCTCAAGAGAAATTTGTCATATCTGTCTTATTTGACATTCAATATCTCAGGACAGAAATAAGGTAGGAGAAATTCTTTTTTGATGATGTTCCCCAGCATGTTAGCTGTATCTGTACCCTGTATCATTTTGAAATTGTTGTTTTGAATTTGAAGTAATGCCTCACTCGAGTTTAGTCAAAGCCCCAAAAATTATACTTGTTTTATTCTACTTGATGAAACCTTTCAAATGACATATGACACACGACTATCTGAGCTGTATGATATTCCCCAGGTAGCCAAAACGGTTTGGCCGATAATGGCCCAGATCCGGCAGGCCGGATAAAATAACTCGGCCCGGCTGCGGTAGCCAGAGTCGGCATGGACATGGGATGAATGACGCCCCAGAATTGGCCCAAATACACAATCACACCGACAAGAAATGAAACATTGTTACCTTAAAATCCTTAAGATGGCATCTACTTCCAACTAAAATAAAATACGTATTTTACAGTGTCCTTGTTAAGTCTACATGTACTTATGCATGTCAACTAAATATATCACCTTTAAAATGATTAAGGGTTTGGCCCTTACACCATTTCTTTTCATGGCATCCCCACCTACTACCCCATAACATCCATATACTACCCCCCCCAAGTGTAAAAATGACAAAGAAAATATGAGTGATATTAGAATTTATTTTTTTTTAAAAAGAGAAAAAAAAGAGGGACATCCCCTAAAAGAGGGACAGATTGACAGAAAGAGAGACAAAAAGGGGAACAGACAATGACACGTATGATTATTCAGACAATCTCAGACTGATA
>NW_015648611.1:6193-16233 GCF_001515625.1 Sinocyclocheilus rhinocerous
TTAATCCGTTAACATGAGCGCGGAAAAAATACGCACCGCATACGCACTGCAAACGGAGTGAGTGTGAACTTGGCATTATGTGTGTGCGCTGCGAATTAAAAAGAAATGCAATTTATAAACTTTAGTGACGATGTGACACTGCCTCGACTGTGCAAGTGACAATTCCTGTGTCAACTGTGCAGCATGCAGCTCGCTTTTAGACAGATGCGATGTGTGGTGATTTGAAGTCATTTGCGTATTTTTAGAGAGAAAGAGAGAGCGTGCGTGCTGTGATTCACTCACGCTGTTTGTGAAATTAAGTCTCACACAAGGTTTTCAAATTATTTTATAATTTTTTTAATGAAAAAATTACCTCGCGCTGAGACCATATGGCGTAGAGGCGCATCCCCTGGGTGGTGGATAGGGGATCCCTCATGTGGGGGTACACCGAATAACCCCGAAAAAGACGGAATAAGGTGTCGTGAACCAACATGGTCTAAGGGAAGGAACCCTGACAGAAAACCACTGGTCCTCCTAGTAAGGGGGTTGGGCAGCAGGGTAACAACCTTCTCCTGTCAAAAATTATTGTTACAGATACCATGGACATTACAGATAGAAGTAACCAGGGTGAAGCTAAGATGGCCAGTGATGGCAGCAAGACATCGTGGGGTCAAAGCCTTCGGGAAGCTCAACGTCCGATGACATCTATAGTAACACCCAAACAAGAACTCTCCATCGGGCACTGGAATGTCAGGAGTATGTAGAGCGGGGGCAGCCGCACAGATCGCCAGAGAGATGGATCAGTACAAGCTGGACCTGCTTGGGATCAGCGAGTGCAGATGGACAGGAGCAGGCAGACAGAAGCTGGCAACAGGACAAACAGTGCTGTATGCAGGAGATGAGGAGCTGCATAAAGGTGGAGTTGCCATACTAGTCAGTAAGCAAGCAGGGAAGGCACTGATAGAGTGGACACCTGTCAGCAGTAGGATAATCACAGCAAGATCTTATTCTCGATTCAGGAGACTGACAGTAATCCAGGCGTATGCCCCACACAATGAGTGAGCTGATGAGGAGAAAGAACAGTTCTACGAGATGCTGCAGCAGACTGTAGACCAATGCAACAGGCAAGACATAATCATCGTGATGGGGGACTTGAATGCCAAGGTTGGCCTAGATAACAACGGATATGAAAGAATAATGGGCACTCAAGGGCTTGGAGTTAGAAATGACAATGGTGAGAGGGTGTGTGAATTCTGCGAGATCAATGGTCTCATCATAACTGGCACATTATTCGCGCACAAGAACATTCACAAAGCAACATGGGTATCAGCAGATGGAAAGGTGAAGAACCAGATCGACCACCTTATGATCAGCGGGCAGTGGAGGTCCTCCGTCTTGGACACCAGAGTGCAGAGAGGTGCTGATGTGAACAGTGACCATTTGGTGAAAACGAGAATCAGGCTGCGACTCAGCACAGGAACCAGAAGAAAGTCAAACCAAGACTGGATGTTGAGCGACTGAAGGATGAGGAAACTGAAGGGATGAAGGGATGAAGTCCATTCATTTTCAACAGGACAGGTCTGCCCCAAAAACTTGTCCAATTGTCTATGAAACCTATGTTATTCCGCGGGCACCACTTAGACATCCAGCCATTGAGTGAGGACAGTCTGCTATGTATCTCATCACCACAATACGCAGGGAGGGGACCAGAGCATAATACCGATTCTGACATCGTACTTGCAAGTTCACACACCTCTTTAATGTTATTTTTAGTGATCTCCGACTGGCAAAGTCGAACATCATTAGTGCCAACTTGAATAGCAATCTTACTAAATTTACATTTAGCATTCCCTTGTGAAAAATAAAAAATAATAAAATGTATTTGAAATACATTTATTTCATGCTAAGTATACTACAGATACATTTACATATTTATGTACTTAATAAAAATACCCTGTAAATGTACTTTTGGTATATTAAACTGGTATACTTGAAGTCTGCTAAATTGGATTACTAATAACTAATTGGAACTAATAATGCACTTTAATTGTGCAGACGTAGTGCTGAAGTCCAACTAAAGATATACTGAAGTATATTTGATTGTTCTAAATGTGACCCTGGACCACAAAACCAGTCTTAAGTCTCTTGGGTATATTTTTAGCAATAGCCAAAAAAACATTGTATGGGTCAAAATTATCCATTTTTCTTTTATGCCAAAAATCATTAGTATATTAAGTAAAGATCATGTTCCATGAAGATATTTTGTAAATTTCCTACCGTAAATATATCAAAACTTAATTTGATTAGTAATATGCATTGCTAAGACCTCCATTTGGACTACTTTAAAGGTGATTTTCTCAATATTTTGATTGTTTTGCACCCTCAGATTCCAGATTTTCAAATAGTTATATCTCGACCAAATATTGTCCGATCCTAATAAACCATACATCAATAGAAAGCTTATTTATTCAGCTTCCAGATGATGTATAAATCTCAATTTCAAAAACGTGACCCTTATGACTGGTTTTGTGGTCCAGGGTCACAAATTGGAACTATTGCACATATACTTAAGGTACACTTTAAATATATTGCATTTAAAGACCGATATTATTCGAAGATCATACAATCCTCATCAATAGTGATATTAAAACACATTTTAGGATTAATACTAAGAAATGTGCATTGTGCACAAGTACTACTCCAAATAAAATTTGATTAAAATTTTTATATCAGTAAGTGTGAAGTGGAGAACCTGTTTAATGTTATGATCGGAATGGAAGAGTGCTGTTTTGTCCCGTGACTATGCCACCTCACAGTCACCCATTTGCCCTGCTGCGGGAGCTCTGCTTATGGAACCGAACAAT
Source organism: Sinocyclocheilus rhinocerous (assembly GCF_001515625.1). Lineage (NCBI taxonomy): Eukaryota > Metazoa > Chordata > Actinopteri > Cypriniformes > Cyprinidae > Sinocyclocheilus > Sinocyclocheilus rhinocerous. The sequence continues at coordinate 9,037 of NW_015648611.1, forward strand.
GTACAGGACTCGCTAAGCTGTTTGCATCCAAACCCCAATCTAAGGCCCTCACATTCTTCCTATCATCAATTAAAGATTGGATGCATGTCTCTAGTTCGGAAATCTTCTTTGTCAGCCTAACTGACAGAGAAGATTTAAGAAAAAGTGTGAAGGTAAGCACAAATTACAAGTTAACTGAAACTGTTGTTTTAGCGATAACGATTTAGGTTGCATCTTATTCAACTCACTTGCTCCCGAGCTCGTGAATCAGTATATCGTGTACAGAAACCCGGTCACTGGTAAGTACCCTGGCTCACTCCACATTGGGACAGTGATTACTCAATTTCCAGTGACATGACTTCGTACAACATCAACAGACAACATTGTAGAACGTCGCCGCTGGCATTAATCAACAACAGGCAGGACCAATTTCGTTTCAATATTATTTTTTTATTCTCTTTAAACCCATTGTTCTGTTGCATGTCCTTTAAACATTTCAACCGAATATTAATTATAAATGTTAGATGTATTCACTACCTGTCTAGCGATGTGTTTACGCTGAAATATAGTAAAAAAGGGTTTGCTTTTCAAATCTTCTATCGCGTCATTTATATTTATCGAGTTGGCTTGTGTGGTTTATGTTTCATGCTTCAGAAATGTGATGTAATTTATGGTAAGGGAGCATAGTGATCATCGATACTCCCTAGTTTTTGCGGTGCATTGTGGGATTTTTCATGGAGGATTTTGCGATTGAGACAGCCCTTAAAATGGCTGACTCTCTGATCAGTGCCCTGACCACTGAACTAGGAAGCTGAATGAGGTGCACCCTTAGACAAAAAAAAGCTAGCAATGTCAGATTAATGTGATCGGCAATATTAGGTAATATCAGATATGTGGTGATGATTAAGTTATATTTAGCAATTTAAACAACAAGGAATGATAGGAAGATAGAGATTTAAAACAAGGTGTACAGTACAACAAACGCAAACCAAATACATTTTTAAATGTACAAATTTTAGTAATTAAAAAAAAAAAAAAAACTACCCAAATACAACACTCATGTGACGTTTTCTTGTATAGGCAGCAAATTTAGAAACTTTTAACATGTTTGAAAGGATAAATGAAGGTGACACACCATGTCGTCCATACAATCAGTTTTAGTACTGTGGTAATTGTAAGACCTAGAAAGAATTTCAAAGTTGTGAAAACATGTCAATCACAGTATATAACTTATATAATACAGTATATTACTTGAACCGATACCAACCACAGGCAGTCAGAAAAAAACAAAGGTAACAAAGCCATCAAAATCTAAATTGAAAAGAAAAAGAAGAAAGAAAAACAAAAACTGATTTACAATATTTATATACCATGAAAAAAAGATAGGAAAGGAAAAATTACAAGATAATTCAATGGTTAAATGAATACTAAATAAATACATGTGGAAACCCACTACACAAGTAAAAACACACTACACAAGTACACAAAACGAATGCTTGAAGTTTTTGTTGTACATACTTAACATGTATTTTTCTTTACTGTGGTGGTAACAAACCTCATTAAAAGGGCGGAGGTAGAGTTACCTTCAGATGTCTGTGCTGTTAAACCACATGTGTTATTATTCAGGTAACAAGAGAACATGTCAGTAACTGACAAGTGTGTGCTACTGTATTTACTAAATCAGCAAAAGGAGTCAAGCTGTGTGGCTGCAAGCGTTTCTCTGATTTAAGGCCCCGTTCACACCAAGAACAGTAACGGTAACTTTAACTAAGTTCTAAAAATTGTTTTAAATTTAAGAGAATAGCAGAGTTCATACCACAACTATAACGATATACGTGAACGGGAATGGAAACGAGTGAAAATCAGGGCTAAACAGTTTAAACAATGCCAACTTAAACATTAACAACAAGTGTCTTTTAGACTTGTCTCTGATATACTGTTGTGGTTGGCATATTATATGTATGATTACATGGTATCTGTGGCACTGGCAGCGGTTTAGTCTTTGTGACATTATTTTCATTACAATTAAATATCCACACCCACCACTTTCAGTAGGTCAGGAAAAGAAGAAAGAACATTATTGTGTCATGATAAGAGTGAAGTACATTTGTAAAGTACATAGCAATTATACATCTTGGTAGTGGCAGTGTTTGCTTGTATGGAATTAAAATTATGCAAATTTTACTACAAATACTTGTGTCAGCATAGACACACAGACATGAGACCCAGCTATGGAGTTTTTGCCTCTGTAGTGGACATTATATTTTAGTGAATTTCTCTGAGACCTCACATACTCACCAGTACGAGAGTGATATTGCGTTTATACAACAGTTCGACGGCACGTGTGTAAATATATATGAAAAACAACAACGGAGTGTCTTTAAAAACCTTTTTGTGCGGAACTACTTCCTTCCGCCACATATTCAAATCTCAGTTTGACAGTTTAACAGCTGAGCTGAAGCCTCCGTTACTAATTCGAAAACGTCACTTTAGAACTAGTAACGAAGGAACGTTGAGTTGCATGTTGAGTTTATTTAGCAAGGATGCTTTAAATTGATCAAAAAGATTTTAATGTTACAAAAGATTTCTATTTCAGATAAATGCTGTTCTTCTGAACTTTCTATTCATCAAAGAAACCTGAAATGGACTGAGCGAGTGCGATTACCTGCATCTGATACAGCATTCATTCTTCAGCTCAATCTAATGTTGACAATGAAAGATTAGTTTTAATGTCCGCTGAGGAAAGCATTATCTTTGTAGTACTGTTTTTCATCTGTTAAGGGTGATTTCCGATGACAGTGCTGCTCAGTGCCAGTGTTGCCAGATTGGATGGACAATTTCCAGCCCAAAAGCTCACAAAAACCCGCCTAAAAACCGCCCAAATTTTAACTGTCAAAATAATGTGATGGAATATGTAAATCAAGGCTGATAAGGGCCATTTTTAACTCCTTAAAACAAAATAATATAAATATAAAGTTCGATAAATTTCCCAGTAACGGATCAAATCGGGGCAAATAGCCTACATTAAAGAGAATTAGGCTACAGAACATGAATAAAATATGCAAGCAGACAGTCAAAACGGCAATCAATAAATTAACCGATACCCTCGAAACAACACATGCATCATTTCTTATGTCAGTCAGAATAATCCAATTTAAATGCAAAAAGTGAACAATATAAGTGACAGGAAAAAGCAACGTAATTAGCAGGTAGGCTATTTCACACTCGTTCATGCGCACATAATGACAGTCAAAACTGTGTCATTCATTGATACATACTGAATTATAATCCGACAATTAAAAAAAACAACAACAACAACAATAATGCGCTTACCTTCATGTCGCTCTATAATTTTACACATAACTAGAGGAAGCCTCTTGTAATTTTGTTCATGCAAAATATAATGTATTTTCTTTCTTCCCTATGGGGTGAAATATGACCCAGATCATTTTTTTTTCTCATTAGATTCACCCATATGCACACTCATATTCACATACTCCACTCAGAACTGGTATAAATTAATATTCTCCAGTAGCTTTCCATTTGTTTTGCAATCAAATATTTGGTCAAACACACAAAATACAGGCCTTCCACACATGAAGGTTGGATGAGATCAGTCAGCAGAATAGATGGATACTTCGCTCCCATCCTGAGAAAGATAAAGAGAAAGAAAGAGGGATGCTAAACCAGGCACACTCTCAGTCAATTAGCGTTCATGCTCTAGAGAGCACAAAGGGCAGTTCCATTAGCTCAGAAGCACTTATACGCCTATAAACACGCGCCACCCACTCTCCTATATCAACACTGTTTTTTGAATATTAATTTCACACAGGCTCACCTTAATTAAGCATTTCATTAGCATGTAAGACACAGGGTGATCCAATATGACACAGGAGTACACCTGTGTTCCTAATGGCTGTCAGATTTTGCATGCTTGTGTAGGATAATAAACTATCATGTTTTGCACTGTTTGCTTCAAACCTTATACATTAGTGATTGGTTTAATGCTTAATATTCATATAATGTCACAATGTAAAAACAGAAAATGTACAGTTAACCTAAAGAACTGTTTTTCTGATCTGACACTTAAAGTCATTTTCACTGATATAATCCATTGTAGCTAAGTTGACTTGATTCATACTGATAAATATAATTTTACTTAAAACCAGTTTCATGTATCAATGATGTAATGAATGAAAGAATGCTTAATTAATTTAGAAAAAAAAGGTTCTGTAGAAAAGACAGAAATAAACACTAAGACTATTCTGTTGCGCTGAGAGTTTAATATAAATAATTTTAAAAAGCACAAAATCACAAATGTGCTGGAAATAATGTCTGAATGAGCCCCTTGTGTTTAAAACACACAATGAGTGCTTCCTTGTAAATATTCAGGATACTGTTCAGATTCTCATAATTACTTTTGACTAGTCTCCCTACCCATTTTATCCTTAAATTGAACAGAGAAGCTGCAACAGTCATCTCAGATCAGCATAAAATCAACTAATAAAGTATTGACTCGATATTGGACCAAAAATGCCCCAGGAGATCAGCCAGTAATGAGCATTATTTCGTTTGTTGCCAGAGGACATTTGTGCTCATTTACCTCATCTGTCCTGCCCATCAGCATATGTCTTTTGATGGGCACTGGTTTGACAGTCTGGATTTGTTTTGCCTTTTCCCTCTTATGGAGCATATCCAGTTTCTCCCCCATTCAATTTGCATACTTCTTTGTGCGATTTTTTTGCGATATTATATTATAATGTTTAACAATGAAACAATAAAAATATTTACATTTCACACTTGCAAATTGTTAATTAGCTGGGTGGGTATTTGATTCAATAAACTAAAATATCTATCTAATACCCACCCAACAGCTAAAATTGCCTGAAAATACATTGTAACCATACTTACTGAACATTTTCTGAGGCTTCCTCTTATTAACCATAGGTCTTATTAACCAGCCCATATTTCGTAATTCTGTGTGTCAGGTCGCAAATTAACACTATAATTATAATGCACTATTTGCTTTTCAAATATTATAAATAAAACTTTCTATTTCAGCATTTTTTCATAGGCCTGTAGTCTGTTCAGTAGGCTGTATTGTCTAAACAATATTTTTTCTTAGTTAAGCGCAACCTTATTGATAGCACATCCTGATAGATAACATTACAGTTTGTAGCAATCAGATGCATCAGTGATTTTATGTAATTAATTAATCAATTTATTTATTTATTTTATTTTATTTTTTCCTGAACCAATAAAATTGTTTACCGTACAGGGTGAAGTTTGTGCTTAAGTGGTTCAGAGGAAAAAATGTAATCACATGCTGCACTCAAATATGACTCTTCCCTATTATATAGTATTCAAAAAAGTATGCCAAAAGAGTAATATTTCTAAATAGATAGTATTCAAAAACAGTAGGCAAAAAGTAACCAAATGACCAACTACTTTCAGCCAGATTCATGAATATGCATTCGATGGACACTTTACTATCCCATGAGGCAACAAGAGAGGAGTTGTGAATGGCAGGTAAGTGTTGCAACTGATGCCATATATCACATGACAAAGAAAAAATGTAGTAGGGGAGACCGGGGGCAATTGTAAAAATTTTTTAATTTTCCTTCATAACTCACAGATTACTTGAAATACACTAGTCATCTTTTTATACAATAAACAAATATAGGTACACTAATTAATAATACAATTGATATATTTTCACTAATAAGGACAAGACTAATATTAAGTTAAACGCAAGAAGTCAGAGTGTTATAATTGCCCCCATGGTGGGGGCGATTGTAACAGTGTTTGGGGGCAATTGTAACACTGAAAAATAAGTCATATTATCCCACTGTATCTCAAATTAAAGCCTACCTCAAAGTATTCACTTTACTGCTGTACTATCAAATTTATTTATTTATTTTTTGTAAATGGTTCAAATTATTTTAGATGTCAGGCATCATGCAACCAAACTTTAATGAAATGGTACAAGATAGACATATTAACAGAATAAGATCACGTGGAGATAATATTCATTGTATTTTTTTAAAAGATTTAAAAGCAACACATTGTTTAATGAATAACACTAATAATTTTTAAATGTAGATTTACATTTAAATATGTTCATTTTCTAACAGAAAAATATGTCAACACAGACAAACAAGGTGTTTACACTGAGCCATGTGGTTAGGGGCAATTGTAACAAAAATTAACATGAACAACCTATGGTAATATAGGTGTGTCTACCTAGCATACAATATTTATTCATAACTGCAACATCAGGGGCAACGTGTTACAATTGCCCCTGATGTTGCAGTTATGAATAAATATTGTATGCTAGTTAGACACACCTATATTACCATAGGTTGTTCATGTTAATTTTTGTTATCAATAACCTACAGATAAAATGTATGTAAGTTTAAATTCACAGTCATCTAAACTTTAAACAGCAGAAGAAAAATACTGTACATCCAAAAAATAACTTTTATACCTCTAAAATCAGTATTTTGTTGAAAACTTCTGCTGAGGTGAAATGATCATGCTCCTTTTCCACATGCAGAGAGAGAATCCTACTGAGCATGTGCAGATTAAGTTTCATCGCTCTAGCTTGTTTCTGATTGGAGGAATTGAGTGTGTTACAATTGCCCCGTTACAACTGTCCCCTGGATTGCGTTTTGTACATTCATAGTAAAGCTGTATCCGAAACTGCATGCTCTCTGAGTAGATACTTATTTTGAATAAGTAATTACTTTGTGACCATTAAAATAGCATGTTTTTATATAGTATGACTGTGTGTAGTATGAATTTAAGACGTAGTCTAGGCTTAGGCCTACTACATTTGCCAAGTTGTCATTGTCATGATGTGTGCTTCTCTTTCATTCACAAATCCTCTCCCGTGGCTTCATGGGACAGTAAAATGTCCATTGAATGCCCAGAAGTAGTCATCCAGGAACTTTTCTCCTACCGTTTCAGTCTTTTTTTTTTAGTAAAGGCATATATGCAAGTAAAATATCGATGTAAAATAATAATAATAATAATAATAATAATAATATACATTTACCATCAAACACTCACCATGTGTAGGTCAGAACCATCTCATTAGCTCATTGGTTCTCATTAATTAAATGGTAATTTTTCATACGTAATATATGCAGCGATCAAAACAATTTCACAGCATGTTACATCCTTTTTTTTTTTTTTTTAATTTTGAAGGGCAGGCTA
>NW_015648611.1:16459-18882 GCF_001515625.1 Sinocyclocheilus rhinocerous
ATCCTTTTTTTTTTTTTTTAATTATGTAGGGCAGGCTATATGAAATGTCGAAATCTGTGTAACCAGTGCCGGCAGTCAACAGTTAAATGATCGATTATTATGAAAAAACGATAGCGATGAGTCTGGATCCACATCATCACACAGCGCGTAACTCTACCTCAGGAAACATCTCTGTTTGCCCCGCGCTCTCCACGTCTGACGGTAACGGGGCGATAGTGTGTTTCATCCGGTAAAGCATCACAATCATTAGGGCCAAAAGAAACAGCAGCAAACACACAAAAAGTCCAAGATATGTGGATAAACTCGGCAGTCTGGAGTCCGGGCGTCCTATGTGCGCCACGGTGGTGGTCCAAATCGGTTCCTCGGTTGACCCATTTGGTAAAAGTCTAGGCAGATCGTCAGGTGTAGGCGTGAACAAGTTCCTCCAAATGATTCGCTCATCTATCATGTTGAAAGAAGGATAGTCCGTTGAGGGTAATAAAATATACTGAAATCAAACCGGAACTAGGCTATTCCCTTTTATTGTCTCCCCGTGGTGCTGTACAACAAATGCAGTTCTGCACGAAATCAGCATAACTTGCAGATGTCGATTCCATCATCTTGGAGTATCCAGGAAGAAAATACAGATGTGTCACGTCGTGAGTGTCGCGCGAGAGTGGCAGTAAACCTTCACAGCAGACTCGATCTATAAGCAGCAAAACGTTATTGCTTTCATGCAATTCCAGTTTGTTTCACCTAGTCACGACAATTAAGTGAATTGTCGTTTTTAAACCGCGCCTTTCTCTGTTTGTCTCACAAACGTTAAACAGTTCATGAACGGAAGACGCGACACCGTTTGATGTAAATGTCAGCGATGACCTTGCGCGTGTTGGTGATACCGCAGGCTTGTTATAGACTGTTACCTTCATTAAAGACAGCCTAATGTCTCTCATCTGTCAAAGCCTTCAATCGATTGAATCACACACCGCTAAATATTTTCTTGACCCTCAGCTGTTTAAGCTATATTAGAAATCTATTAACCTAAGAATGTGCTCGTATTGTGAATGCTTCGAGACTATTGCTTTCTAATAGCAATCGTCTCATAAATCGCTTTCCATATGGCATGTGCTTCACACACTGTAAAAATGTAAAGTTTCAATTATCAACCTTTTCTTTAATCCATACAAGATTATGGTCTATAAAGGATTGTGGTGATTTTATATAGATATTTTATATAGATAATATATTTATGTGTGTATTTATGATAGGGAGGGAGGGAGGGAGAGAGTGTATTTATGATAGGGAGGGAGGGAGGGAGGGAGAGAGAGAGAGAGAGAGAGAGAGCATAAAACAAATATCTTTACAAAAGGATATTGCAACAAAGCACTTGTAAGAGTTAAATTGATTTACCCCCAAATTTAAAACATTGCTGTGAATGAACAATTGTTCCAGTCAAGACAAATGAAAAGTCAAAACATCAATTTAAGTTTAAAGTTCAAGTTCAACTTAAACAGTAGAAGCAGATCCCTTTGTTCTTAGTCCGTTGAGGGTAATAAAATATACTGAAATCAAACCGGAACTAGGCTATTCCCTTTTATTGTCTCCCCGTGGTGCTGTACAACAAATGCAGTTCTGCACGAAATCAGCATAACTTGCAGATGTCGATTCCATCATCTTGGAGTATCCAGGAAGAAAATACAGATGTGTCACGTCGTGAGTGTCGCGCGAGAGTGGCAGTAAACCTTCACAGCAGACTCGATCTATAAGCAGCAAAACGTTATTGCTTTCATGCAATTCCAGTTTGTTTCACCTAGTCACGACAATTAAGTGAATTGTCGTTTTTAAACCGCGCCTTTCTCTGTTTGTCTCACAAACGTTAAACAGTTCATGAACGGAAGACGCGACACCGTTTGATGTAAATGTCAGCGATGACCTTGCGCGTGTTGGTGATACCGCAGGCTTGTTATAGACTGTTACCTTCATTAAAGACAGCCTAATGTCTCTCATCTGTCAAAGCCTTCAATCGATTGAATCACACACCGCTAAATATTTTCTTGACCCTCAGCTGTTTAAGCTATATTAGAAATCTATTAACCTAAGAATGTGCTCGTATTGTGAATGCTTCGAGACTATTGCTTTCTAATAGCAATCGTCTCATAAATCGCTTTCCATATGGCATGTGCTTCACACACTGTAAAAATGTAAAGTTTCAATTATCAACCTTTTCTTTAATCCATACAAGATTATGGTCTATAAAGGATTGTGGTGATTTTATATAGATATTTTATATAGATAATATATTTATGTGTGTATTTATGATAGGGAGGGAGGGAGGGAGAGAGTGTATTTATGATAGGGAGGGAGGGAGGGAGGGAGAGAGAGAGAGAGAGAGAGAGAGTGCGCACTTCTGTTGTGTGATCTTTATTGATGTTCGCTCACTTAGC
>NW_015648611.1:18915-19922 GCF_001515625.1 Sinocyclocheilus rhinocerous
AAAGTCAAAACATCAATTTAAGTTTAAAGTTCAAGTTCAACTTAAACAGTAGAAGCAGATCCCTTTGTTCTTGGTCCAGAAAGCAGAAAGTCTGTTGTATAGTCTTAACCCTATGATTTTTTCTCTCTTTTGTATTGCATTGTGGAGAAATGTCAGCTTACATTCTAAATTCCCTCTGTGTTTCTTTTATGACATTTCTTTCAATCTCAAAGAAGATTTAATCAAATCCACTGTATTTGCCATGGGGAGCATGCATGGGCAGATAAGCATATTTTTTTGTCTTATTTCCTAGCCAGAATAAAGCACCTTGTCAATACCTCTATACCGCCAGCTGTAATTGTTTCTATCAATTGTGAAAACAATAAATACATAAATAAATAAAAGAGAGAGAGAGAGAGAGAGAGAGAGAGAGAATTAAAAGTCATGTTCACCTTGATCATGACTATCAGCCCAAGGAAACATGTAATCTGTATGATGTGTGGCATGCACTTCTTATTTTAAAGGGATAGTTCACCCAAAAATGAAAATTAGCCCATTATTTACTCACCCTTAAGCCATCCTAGGCATACAACAACAAAATCCTTGAATCAAAGAGAAACAAAATCAGCATGGACACCACTATAAGCATTTATCATGCATAGCATTTTATTTAAAGGGTTAGTTCACCCAAAAATGAAGTTTCGTGAAAACCAACGTTTGTTTACAGGAGCAAAGGAAGCAAAGTTTCCTTACTTTAGCAAAGGAAAACCAGTCTCCTCTTGGCTTATATCGAAATCCTCCGACATTCTTCTTTACAAATCCTCGTTTTGTACTTCTAATTCGTGACCGTTGTTTTGTTTTGATCTCTCCCTTGCGCTTTCATGTTCGTCACTTCTGAGCGGCGCATGCGCAACGCCAACCTCATATGTCATCCGCCCGGAACTGCTTCTGTTTACAAAAGTGAGCGCAACCTAGATCAAAGTTATTATTACGTTTTGAATATGGATATTTTTCTTACAAAAACGCAT
>NW_015648611.1:19932-20830 GCF_001515625.1 Sinocyclocheilus rhinocerous
TGGATGTACTGCCAAATTCTCTGAAACGCCTTTGGAGACGGCTTATGGTAGAGAAATGAACATTCAATTCACGGGCAACAGCTCTGGTGGACATTCCTGCAGTCAGCATGCCAATTGCACGCTCCCTCAAAACTCGGCAAAGGAGAAGTGCTCACTAACACAGAGTTAGACAGATTTGTGAACAATATTTGAGAGAAATAAGCCTTTTGTGTACATAGAAAAAGTCTTAGATCTTTGAGTTCAGCTCATGACAAATGGGGCAAAAACAAAAGTGTTGCGTTTATAATTTTGTTCAGTGCAAGAAGTGTATGCCACACATCATACAGATTACATGTTTCCTTGGGCTGATAGTCATGATCAAGGTGGAGATGACTTTTAATTCTCTCTCTCTCTCTCTCTCTCTCTCTCTCTCTCTTTTATTTATTTATGTATTTATTGTTTTCACAATTGATAGAAACAACTGCAGCTGGCGGTATAGAGGTATTGACAAGGTGCTTTATTCTGGCGAGGAAATAAGAAAAAAAAAAATGCTTATCTGCCCATGCATGCTCCCCATGGCAAATACAATAGATACAATGGCAATAGAAAATCAGGATTCTATGGATTTGCTATGCATTTGCTAAGGTGTTCTATTAAAAAATTGCTGTGTGGTTGCTAGTGTGTTTTGAATGGTTGCTAGGGTAGTGCTAAGCAGGGCCGTGCAGAGGCCTTTGGAGGGGCAGGTGCTCAAAGTATAAAAGGGGCACATGGAGCATGGCTTTTAATAGGGCTGTGCTCCTTCGATACGTATATCGAAATGGATGCTTCTGTATTGATAGTAGCAAATGCCGTGACACAGTTTTGAAAAAGAAACACAGAACAGAAAAGACCATTTTAAGTTTAAAAGTTAAATAAAAAT
>NW_015648611.1:20885-21291 GCF_001515625.1 Sinocyclocheilus rhinocerous
TATTATTATTATTGAGTTTACAGGGTATAGTGGTTTTGCTGTTGTAAACACTACTGTTGTTGTTGTAGAAAAAAATATTTCTGTATTATTTAAAATAGAATTATATTCTAATCCTGTTCTGAATTTATTCATTTTTTGAATGATAATGATAATAAAAACATGATTGATAAGTATAATTCGGAGGATGAGAAAATCAGTATAAGCACCAGTGTTGTGATAATTATTTTTAAGGCACTCTACGTTTTTTAAATAAATACTGTAATAAAAAAAGTTCAAAGTAATAGTTTTTAGTCAGATAAAATAAAGACAAGACCCATCGACGCGCTTTAAACTTTTCCCAATCAAACAGCAAGAACGAAAGAGAACAGGCACCTTTGTTTATATTGCTGTGTGTAGAACGTTAGCT
>NW_015648611.1:21702-34877 GCF_001515625.1 Sinocyclocheilus rhinocerous
AATGATTTCTGAAGGATCATGTGACATTCAAGACTGGAGTAATGACTGATGAAAATTCAGCTTTGAAATCACAAGAATAAATTACATTTTAAAATACATTTAAGAAAATTTAAAATCTAAAGTTTGTAATAATTCACAATATTAATGTTTTAATGTATTTTTATCAAATAAATACAGCTTTTTGAGCATAAAAGACTTTTTCAAAAACATTATATAAATATATTATGTTCTGTTATTACATAATATGAAAATTCTGTTCTGTTCTAGGTGGGTCAATGCCATGGAAGAGGCTACAGTCCTATAGCATCAGCCGTCCTGCTTTTGTCTTCTCATATGAGCAATTAAATCTGTTATTGATCATTCAAGAGCAATGCATTTTCACATCACATTCAAAAATCATTACTCTGTGTGACTGGGAGTGTAATCAACCATCCCTACGCTAACGTGACGTAACAGACATATTTTTGGAACACCAAGGGAACAAAATGCTCACACTCAGACATTTATTTTGTGCCAAATACTTCTTCTAAAGACCTAGTTGAGCCGTGGACACACTTTAAAAGGCACACTGTAGCACTTCCAACTGGCATTTAGATATGAACATTTTAGAACCAGTGAGATGTTGCTTAACTTAACCATTATACAATGTGATATATATTATGCAATACGCCAGAGCACTAAAATATATTAGGACAATTTCTATATATGGGAACTGGTGTGGATTTGAGCCCATTCTGTTCAATTAGTGCCATTTGCTTGATGTCCTCTGATGTCTGGATTATATTTCCTTGTATACTGCTGTCAGTCATTTGGACAATGACTTCTACAACGATCAGAAAGAGTAATTTTGGATTGGTAGTTAGTATTTAGCAACTGAGCTGGTATTCTCGTTGCACTTGATGATGATGTTATGTTTAATTTACTTACCTTTTGTCCAAACTGGCAATCTGTTCACTTGCCATGTTATAATTACAATATGAGGGCTTAATGTATGTTAAAGAGAAATGTATAAGTAGTTTGTCAGAAGGATTAATTGTCACTATATTATTTGAGTAAACTTTACTTGAGTGTAGTGTTATTGTGTTCACTTTGGGTTTTCAAACCTCACTAGTGCCTCAACTTCCTATTTTATCCTCTGTGTGCGAAAAGTTGCTTCTCTAATGTGGTTATGCATAGAAGCAGAATGTATCTGTTAAATTGAAATGTCTGTCAAATGCCAACACCAAACTGAAAATAAATCAAAATGAACAAGGAAACCGAATTGTAGAAATACTTTGAAGGAAATAAAAGATGAAATTCTACATGTTTGTGATATTACTGACCAATATTAGAGAATTTTTAGATCACAGTTAAAAGAATGAGTTTAACACAATGATATGACAGTGGTCTCACATGGTGAGCTCACAGTATGAGCGCACAGTGAGTGTGCAGTGACCTCACGTTGTGACCACAGTATGAGCGCACAGTGAGTGTGCAGTGACCTCACGTTGTGACCACAGTATGAGCACACAGTGAGTGTGCAGTGACCTCACATTGCGACCACAGTATGAGCACACAGTGAGTGCGCTGTGTGGTTACACTTTTAGCTCACTGTGACACACACATTGTGACCACACCATGAGAATCATGTGAGCTCATGGTGACATCGTTGTGAGATCAAATTGTTGACTGGGATAGCTTCTGTTTTTGCTTTTCAGATAAAAGAGTGGCTTCAGTTTAATATGTTGCAGGCTAATTTATTGGTAATAAATCATTGATAAATAATATTGATGATAATAAATCATCAAAAAAAATATTGGGCTTGTTTTGGCTTGCTTTTGAAGCTGCGGTTGCTTATTTGTCTAGCTAGAGTTGGCAACAGTGAATAACTTATGACGTGCAGGAAATTCCTAATATGGACAAAAGCATTCGGCTATCGCTGTAGCTGAGCTGAATAAAAAGCAGAAAAAAACATGAAGACAATAAACACACGATTGCGAAAATATATAGTTTATGTGTGTTTTTCAAGTTATCTCCAGGTAATAAATAAACTATATGAATAATGCAGTACTGATTGACATATCATTTAGTAGCCTATAGAAACTATAAAATATATTTCCTGCCTTATTCTGTGATAAAAATGGGGAAAAGGTGCTCGTAGTAGCCTTTATAAACCGATCATAAAATTGTAATTTGGAAAATATTGAACAATAATATTATAGCCCCTTGCTGCAGCTAACCTTACTTCCACAGGCTACAAACAGCAATATAAACAACAGCGGTGCATGCTCTATTCACGCCGTTCTTGTAAAATAATAGTAATACAATAATATAAGTATACAAGCACACCGCTCTGCTGAGAACTCCACTTACCAGCAGCCGCGGACGTTATTGAAGATATTAGTGCGCTAAATTACTAAAGTTGTCTGAACGTGAGGGATCGTCCCGGATGAGATCGTCAGGTGAGATCATCATCATGTGAATAATTTTATTTACGGCTAAATTATTATTCATTAATTTGACTAATAGTTAGATTGGGCAGGCCTTCACAAAACGGCATTTAATTACATTTAGATTACATTTGATTACTTTGGGCATCAATGGGAAAACAGGCAGGTGCTCAAGCACCCACCACACCCCCCTCTGCACGTGCCTGGTGCTAAGTGATTTGTAGGGTGTTCTATATGGTTAATTGGTGTTTGCTTCCCCCTATATGGGTTGGGTCCTACTTTACATGTATAAAGTAAGTGATTCTTTACTCATTCAGCTGCCAAAAATCATAAGTTATTGGTGATCATTTAAAAACAAAAACAAATTATATATAGCAGTAAACTTTCCTCCTTTTCCCTAAGTCACACAATTTGAGGTATCATCCATGTCCATTAGAGCCATAGATAGGAATTCTGGTTCATATATGGTTTCTAATTTCTACCCCTATAGCTACAGCCCTGACATTCATAGCATAAAATCCGTTGCCTTAGCAAGCACCATTAAATCACACACACACACACACACACACACACACACGTCTGGTTCACTATCCTTGTAGGGACTCCCCATAGGCGTAATGGTTATATACTGTACAAACTGTATTTTCTATCGCTCTACACCAACCCTACACCTAAACCTACCCCTCACAGAAAATTTAGTGCATTTTTACAATTTAAAAAAAAATACAAAACTCATTCTGTATGATTTATAAGCTTTTGTACCCATGGGGACACAGGTCCCCATGAGTTGGTGTGTATTCAGGTTTAAGTCCCCACCAGTATAGAAAAACATGTACACACACACACACGCGTGACAGTCTGTATGAGGGTAGAAAGATGAACTGTGAAAGAGTGTGGAATGGCAATTATGTTAACAAGTCAGACATGGAGACAGGACAAGTAAACAAGGAGGAGAGTAGGCAGATGGCAGGGCAAGCAAGGTATGTCCAGTTCCAATGTGTGAACAGCATCTATTTGCATGTGCGTGTGTATGTGCAAGTGTTGTTTAATTTTGAGTGACTGAAGACGACTGAAGACGCTGACCTACTTAACATGTACAATTTTATGCTGATAATCTTTTTTTTTTTTTTTGATCCAAATACTCCTGTTACAAGAACATCTGTAACATGCTTCAAGGTCAGAAGAGACTATAAAATACGAGTAATTCTGCACAGTGCACAGGTAGTTTATTTTTTTTTTTAGCACCTACATAAAAGTCACTTCAAGTCACGTCCAGGGGCACCTACATCTGACAGAAAGGCCACTTTAGCATTGGCGATTAAAGGGGCACTGACTGTCATCAATTAAACTTTTGCCATCTGCAGCCATTGGATGGCACAGGTTTGTTTTGCCATTATTTACCTAAATACTATACACATTAATAACTGCCACCAGTAATTTGATCTCAACCCGTTTTGTGTGATTCTCTTTCCACCGTGGCTTGTACTTGTCTCTGCCTGGTTCTCCTCTGCCTGTACCATCTCACTAGCCAGAGTATTAATCATCATCACCTATAATCATCACATCTCTAAGAATGGACACTATTTACACTCACCTTCAACTTACCCTTATTGTCTTGTTTCATCTGAGTGTGAACCTTTACAAACTACACATTCTCTGTTTCCCCTTCGTGGACTTCTAGTAAGAGAAATAGTTATTGTTTTTTTTCGAACTATGCCCGTTTATTGCTATCTACCCCACTTCACCATGAAACTTTCCCTTTTTGTGTTCACCTGTGACTCTGTCAATACATAACAAACAACAACTACCATTGTCTTGCTCCTCTGTGACAAAAGACTAAACAACTAGCTTCATAGAACCAATGAGATTGGGCACAGAAGAGATCACTTCCACCAGTGAACCTCACCAACACCAATGCAATCGAGCTGAGTCCTCCATTCACCCTGCATCTCCTGTTTGTTTGCTCTTCCAAATGCCAGTTATCATCGCAGCTTCTGCCTTCTTTTGTGTTGTAGATGCTCTCATCAACTTAGGGTAGGCTGGACAGCGAGAAGCTCAGTGAGAAGTTACACCTCCCACCCATCACTCTAACCACACCGATTGCCATCCAGCCAGCCGTGGGACAGTCCCTGGGTAAAGGACGCATCACACATCAATCTGCACCGTTACAACTTCAAGTTGGTTGAACTGGACTGAATACTGTGTTTAGTAAATGTTTATTTAATAGTAACTTTAAAATAAACATGAGCTGATTTGAGTAAGTTAATTATGATCATGACCAACCCTGATCAAACATACCTGAACCAGAAAAATAAAGTCTACAGAAACACTTGGTAATTACAGACAGGTGTGTTGGAGCAGGGTTGAAACTAAATTCTGCAGGAAAGTAGATCTCTAGGAACAAGACTGGGCACCCCTGATCTACATACTGTAGTCCCGAAAAGAAAAGTAGCTAGGACTAAAACTTGTAAATGACCAAAAAAAAAAAAAAAAAAAAAAAAGTTTAGGGTCTAATTATTGGGGGTTTTTGTTAATCTGTTGTTTTTTTTAAATACTTTACAACTGATCATAACTACAAAAAGTGTATTGGCTGTAAAATACATTATAAATTTGTAAGAATTATAAGAATTTCCTAAGTTTTCCAATTGTAATTTATTATTTCCAGGCTTTCAAAAAAAAAAAAAAAAAAAAAAAACAAAGTTTAGGGTCTAATTATTGGTGGTATTTGTTAATCTGTTGTTTTGTTTGTTTCAAATTGGCAAATTATTAAACAAATAGTTCCAGTCCTTGATTATGATTGGCTGATCCACGTTCAAAGACACTGTAAAATAATCTATAAATACACACCTGTGACCTCATTACATCAGTATAACTGTGCCACTGCAGCTGCTACACTGCTATGTCTGAGTGTTGCTTGGCAACCATTCTGCTAAAAATTGCTGAAGAACTACAGTACATTACGTAGTGGAAAAAATATTATTTATCAACACATGTATTAGATTTTTGTTGCTCTGTGGTTATTTTCTGAAATCTTGCCTAACTGTTTTATAAAAACAATAAGCCCCATGGTTTACTGTGATTTTAGAACAGCAAAGGGCTGTTGTTAGGCATGATGTGGAGTGGAGTGTGCAATCCCCTTAGCTGTTTTATCACTGTAAACTGTGACTTCTTATGGCTTATTACTTTAATATACATGCACAATCCAATTATTTGTCACAATGCTGCAGATGGCAAAACCTTAAATCATGACAATATTAAATCATTCATGTTTAATTCAAAGTCAGAGTAACTGTTCTCTATTCTTATTTTGAGCATATTTGATTTAGGTTATCCCTAACTGTTAATTAATGAATTAACTATCAAAGGCCCCGTTTACACCTGGTATTAAGATGCAACCACTTCCAGAAGTAGCTGAAAATGCAGTAAACCAGATTGCTTTCATAATGGAAATGCTTATGTGGTCAAATGCATTCAAATACCCACAAAAGACCACCTCCTCTGGGCCTACTGACCTAATGCGTAAACATTATGGGAAGCACACCTTCCAGACGGGATTTAAACTTTGCCAGCTGAAAAAGTAAGTGAAGATGAAAATACATACCAAGCACAATGTTTTCCACCAGTCCTGACTTCTAATATGCATCCACTGGGTTTGGTGAGGTTTTGCAGCTATTTGAGCAGAAACAAAAGCTACTGCTCTCCTTATCTTTTTCGGTTGTCAAATTTTGCAGTTTTGTAAATTGCCTGAGATTATCCATTAGATTGAAAGATCTGAAAAAGCCCATGCATTTACCAACCCATAGACCCCTTTGAAAAGATGAGCACAGAAGTGGTCAAAAGAGGACAAAAAAATACAGATTAAAACATCAGGTGTAAATGGGAATGTCTACCTTGTCTATTTGTCATCCAATCGACCAAAATGCATCTTAAAGCCAGGTGTAAACAGGCCAAACATGTAGTAGCATGCAGTCAGTCACGTTGAAATCACAAAGAAAATGGTCATATGATTTCAAGGTGACTTTAAATGGTAATATATATATATATATATATATATGTGTGTGTGTGTGTGTGTGTGTAGGGAAGATGTAATGTGTTCTCCCGGCCTTTGGGGAGAGCTGTGCGTTGTGTTCTCATTAGGGGAGTGAGCCCTTCTTTTCATCCACAGTTCTGTTTTCTTTGTGAAAGGTAGGGAGGGTTATCAGTTTGCTCCACTATATCCATTAAATGTATCTAATTATATTAGCCATCCATGTTATTTGAATAAATATATTGTTGATGAGAGGTTGGCTAATGTGTATCAGACATTATTTTTGATAGATTGTTTGGTATTTCTGATATTATTGCACGTTTCCTATGTTCCATGTGGCTGAGCATATTTTCATGTATATTATATTATGTTTAAGGTCTATTTGTGTATTTTATGGTCTAATTCTCCTTTTTTGGATTACATCCAGCGTTTATCTTTGTCTGTCATATGCTGTAGTTTATCTTTCCTGTGTTTTAGTGAGTTTGTGAACGATGAGCTTACTATTAAGTTAGCTGCAGTCTCAACTTCATTATTTCCTGTTCTAATGCGTTATGTATTGTAATTTTGAGGTTATTTGAAATGAACACAGTTCTATTTCCTTTGTGAAAGGCTGTTGCCATCCTGTCATTCTTTCCTGTGTTTTAGTGAGTTTGTGAACGATGAGCTTACTATTAAGTTAGCTGCAGTCTCAACTTCATTATTTCCTGTTCTAATGCGTTATGTATTGTAATTTTGAGGTTATTTGAAATGAACACAGTTCTAATTCCTTTGTGAAAGGCTGTCACCACCTGTTCTGCTGTGAGAGTGACTGTGTGGAGAAAGGAGCCTAATAAAAGAAAGCTGCTCTGTTTGACTCAACGATTTTGGTGTCCTCCTCATTTACCCCTCACCTCAACACAACGCAGAGACATTTGGGGGAGCACACCAACAAAGTGGGTTACATATATATTAGGGCTGTCAGTTTAACGCTTTAACTTAATTAATTAGTTATGAAAAATAACGCGATTAAAATATTTTAACGCAGTTAACGCACTGGCCCCGCCCCCAGACCTGTACGTCATCTTACATTTCATACAGTGGACTGTTGACAAATATGATGCAGGGCAACAACTCCATAAATACAGTTATGCCCTAAAATTCAAGATGTTAGTGCAAAAAATGCCTCTATGAGTTTCTGTCAATATCACACGAGTGCTGTTTTTGTCACGAAGAACAAGTGCAAATTAGATTTTATTCAACAGTTCAGTAACTATGAAGTTAATATTGTGCTATATTTTAAACACAATTTTGTGAGTTTTTGTTCAATTTTGCCAATGAAAATATTACCTAAAAGCCACAGCAGAATTGTTGTGCGTCTCTGAGCAACACAGTGGTGTTCAGTTTCTGAATGATTCCGCGTTTTGACCGAATCGTGTGAACCAATGATTCAGTAGTCCATAGAGCACGGTTCCTCAATAGGCGGCCCGCAGGCCACATCCGGCCCGTGAGAGAAAAAAGTTTGGCCCTCGCTAATTTCAAATAATGCGGCATGAAAATTCAAACGCAGCATCAGAAAGCTACATTAACTTGCATCATGTCTACACCGGACGCGACGCAATAAAATACAATAGAACTCGTTATAATCAGTGATGCGGCGCGACACGACAAATCCCCGACCGTAAACTGCTGACTAGTTCTATTTATAACGTACTGACACAACGTTCAAATGATTTGCAATGCTTTGTCGCGTGTAGATACGATGTGACAGCAAAAACATGGCGAGTGTGTTGAAAAGAAAAGTGGACACGGAAAATAGATGATTTAAATGTGAATGGACTGAATAATTTTGAGTGAGTGAGTGAGTGACTGACTGATATCTTTGTTATGGAATACAGGTGTTGGTTCGCAGTGTGTTCACAGTTTTAACGTACAAGTTTGCTTTAATTTATTTTCAAGAGGTAAAATATCTATTGTTGCTTTCACTAGAGCTATGAAGATAACACAAAATAATATTCAAACTCACATTAGACACTTTTAAAATTGAATAAAGCACATAATCATTACCTGAGATTATCACTGTCATATTTTGTATGTTTTTCCTGCCGCGACATAGCAGAAAATAAATACCGTTCCTAAAATAGAATCCCATGTTGCTTATTGTCACGTGTCGCTGTCGCGGGTGGTTAGGAAAAAAACTACATGGAAAAGATACTTTTTATCGCGTCGTGTCTGATTGGGACACACGGTGTTACAGTTTGATCACCCTATATATATATAGGTCAGTGGCCCTTGGCTTGGTATTGTTGGCAGAATTCGGCCCTTGGCGAAAACTAATTGAGGAACCCTGCCATAGAGGGAGCCATTTACTGAATTCCTGAGTGAATCAGCCGTTTGAACGAATCAACTCAAAGACATTTACCGCCACCTGCTGGTAGTTTTAGTTTCTTCTTTAGAGTATCATTTCATTTATTAAAAAAAAGGTATAATTAAAGGGATTAACTATCTAAAATTGTAATTGATGAATTACATAAAATTACAGCATAAAACTCAATTGATAACTTGGCTATAACGGAACAATCATGAAATTACCCTAAGATAAAGTTTCAGAAAAGTAGGACAAATACGTTTTAAGATCAGTTGTGCTTTAAATATTAGTATACAATTTTATTTGTCTTACATCTTCATAGTCAAGCTTTACCATCTACATGACAATAATTGAAATTCCACCAGCTAAAGAAAGGAAAAGAAAAGAAAAGAAACAAATGCTCTTCTCAAACACAAAGTAGGCTATATAATAAAAAACTGAGGGTTTTAAATTAATAAAATAAAATAATAATAATAATAATAATAATAATAATAATAAAAACGAAATATAGCCTGCATCTTTTCAGGCTATATTTTTCCACTTAAAGTTCAAGTAAAGGCAGTGTCTAACTGTTCAAATGTCTAACATCTCACAGAAATTGCATCAAATATTGCTTCAACACATTTTTCATTTGGGCTGTAGTGTTTATTGTGCACACTTTTTTTTAGTGCTAAATAGATAACAAAAAAAACATTGTACTCTAGTTACGGAAATATAGCATAGCCTTTTCCCCATCTAGTCATGGTCTCCACTAAGACAGAAACTATGAGACGTCTGATGTTTGAGTAACGTTTGCATTGCACGGGAACATATATGGATACATTTAACCCGCGTTTCCCTTGAATTGACATCTGCCCCATTTTGTTTGGTGTTTTTCTTCGATTGGTCGTTGGGTGGCGCAATCCTCTGTTTGTAGAGCTTTATAAGTGCTCAGGAAAGTGTCATCGGCACGCAGAGCTACTGACAAACTTTTACTACCAAAGTACTAGCTCTACACCGCTGCGGCGTCCTGGTACTCCCTGTCCTAACGCGAGTGAGCGAGACCCGAAACAAGTCTGCTATGAGAAAATGTCCGTGAACGAAGTATACGTGTTCCAGCCGTTCAAACTGATCGCTCTTCTCTGCGTGTTTCTCGCACTTTGCTTGGACATTGTCTCTCTGCTGAGCCCCGCGTGGGTGACGGCGGATGGCTACGCGCTGTCGCTATGGGAGTCATGCAGGGAGATCGAGACCGACTGGAGCTGCATCTCCACCCTCAAGTCTGGTAAGAAGCCAAATATGGGCTGTAATGAATTTGAAAAGAGAAATGCATGCTGTTAAAAATATGGTGATCATGGCATTTATGCTTGAATACAATGGTGTTCAGTTGTAAATCTAGTGAACGATTTTACGGCTTGGGGATGACAAACAAACAAAAATAAATAAATAAATTAATGAAAACTTCCACAGCGACTATTATTGATTGATTATCGCAGTAGCGACAATTGACAATCTCATTTTATTGCCATGATTTGCTTTGTTTGCCTGTTGCACGTGAACTCTTGTAAACAGATGTTTAAAATAACGAAAACAAACCCATAACATGTGGCGATCGGCCGTTTCGCTTTTTAATATAACAGTATGCTGTTGCGATTCCATTTGGAAATGTACGGGATTTACGGTGGGTAACGTCACGGATGACCAGATCAAACAATAGGTCATATGGCAAGCCGATTTAGCTTAAAATATTCCCAGCGTTACTCGTGGTAATTGATTTTTTTTACTAGGAACAATTCAGTTAGAGAGCTCTACAATTAAATTTTTACTAGTAGGGATGTAACGAGTCACTCAACTCATGAATTGATTCTATTCACAATTTTGATTTCACAATTTGATTTTCTCACGATTTGTTTAACAAAATGAGATTGAAGACAATATACAGTAATTGAAAAGGTGTCGTTTTATTAGGCTATTGCTGCACGTTTCTTTGTGAAATATAACAAAACTAAATTAAAAATTTTAAAACAAACCCCAAATCAAACAAGTAAGTTACACAAAAAATAAAAATCTCTTAACATGAACAAACTTTTACTAGTAGGGATGTAACGATTCACTCAACTCATGAATTGATTCTATTCACAATTTTGATTTCACAATTCGATTTTCTCACGATTTGTTTAACAAAATGAGATTTAAGACAATATACAGTAATTGAAAAGGTGTCGTTTTATTAGGCTATTGCTGCACGTTTCTTTGTGAAATATAACAAAACTAAATTAAAAATTTTAAAACAAACCCCAAATCAAACAAGTAAGTTACACAAATAAAATAAATCTCTTAACATGAACAAACTAAGGCTTTGTCTGTGCTCTTTCCATTTAAAATTAGAGACAACCACTGGATTTTAATCACGATCCAAACAAAGATGCAGCATACATGCAGCATGGGTACTTTTTAACCCTCTGGGATCGATGATCGCGCCTGCGTGTTTTGTGGCATTTTTTTCCTGATAACGCCGAAATGAAATTACTCTGTCATTTTTGATCGTACAGATAAGAGCAATACATCATTCGAATCTGTAAAGGGTCTACTTTTATTTGTATATGGGTCAAAGACGTTAAGATGTCCACATCAAAATAAATTTACAAAAGTGATTTTATGTCCATAGAAAGCATATTAAATGTAAGTAAAGTGTCTACTTTTAAGGTTTCAAATAAGTTTTTGGAGGATACATGGTCAAAATTTGGTTGAAATAATGTTACATTGTCATTCAGTGTAACACAATATTTATGTAAAAATTCAAACAACATGCTTATTCTGACGTGTACATATTAAAATATATAAAAGAATAAGAGCATATTAAATGTTATTGTGTTTTAATGTCTTAATTCGCTGGGGTATATTTGGAGTAAAAAATTCTTACTGACAAATGGGCAAAACCTAGGATAGTGGCAAATTTTAGAAATGTAAAATTACAACTAATTAGTATTTGGGGTGAAAGTAATTAGTCTTTTAATATGTCATAAATTTATTTTTGTTGTAAATATGCCAATAACAATTTAAAGCAGTATTACACTTATTGGTTTTTATGCTTAACCCCTTTTTCGTCTTTGACCCATATACTCATAACAACAGATTGCTGTGCTTTTGTAAAATAAAGAAAACAATCATGGTGTGCTTTCTGCCGTCTCAGTCTCCGCAAACTTCTTTCTGAAACGTGTCACAAAAATGAACAAGCTCAGTGAAAACTTCACACACAGACATGAGAGATAAATCTATAGAAAGCTTGAAGTGTCTACTTTTAAATGAAGTCTTATCTAAAATATATATATATATATTAGAATATTATCACAAATATTCTGTGATAAAGTAATCCGTATGAAACCAACGAGAAGTCCTGTTTTTCCTGTCTGAGCTCATTATCTGTAATGTAACAAACCTGTAAACACCCACATCACCTCCGTAAACAAAGCCTGAAGATTCATCAAGTTCATCTCCAATACGAATACTTTTCGTTTCTGGAAGAAGACGCGTTGAGAGGAATAAACCAGAATTTACCTCAGAAGAAGAACGTGACGCAACGCGTGGCTTGAGTGGCGGAGGAGATCATTTCTGATGAGTAAGTCATGTTTTATTACTTGCATTAGTTGTTATTGTGACATAACTTGAACACATTTTACTAGTTAGACTTTTCCCAAACACTAATTCCTGACTACATGTATGAAATCAAGTGAAATATTTTGAAATGTTTCATTTCATTGCATCTAAATGTCTCACGACGCCAGGATGTTTTTTTTTTTTTTAATGTTCTATAAAATATAAAACAATATGATATAAAAGCAATACGAGTGTTTACACTGCAGTGTTTCCCCTAGGTTTATGGCTTTGGGGCTCCTTTTTAATGGTTCAATTACATTTTATTAATCAAAAAACGTCTAATTAATTAATCATGAAACGTAAACAATTTAGCATCAATTTATCAAAAGTTTAACAAAAATTACATGTTTAGGGCCCTATGAAATGTTTTCTTTTTTCCAACCTTATGTTTTGTTACCAAATTCTGTGTTTTAACATGTCTAATTATTTGAAAGCATAAAAACATGTTTCATTTATTCTTACAATAGCCTAATGATTTTTTCCCCCTCAGAAATTCTGTGTTGTGTATTTACATTTAAGGCATAAAACAGTTATTTAATTTATCTTTTAATTAATGAAAATTAAATAAATTTTATTTTTGGAAAATAAAGGGGATTTAATATTACAATTAAAACATTGAAGAAATATTGTATGATTATTCCTTAAAAATAAGGTTTTAATAATTTTAGTAGCAGTAGCAGCCTGTTACGTACATTCTACTCAACAGTAATATATTTCTGCCAATGCCCTCAAGTTAAAC
>NW_015648611.1:34936-46041 GCF_001515625.1 Sinocyclocheilus rhinocerous
TGTCTTCAAGTTAAACCGAACTTTTATTTTGACGGGTTGCCGTGAATACCTTTGCATTCCTGTGTTTATATGATATGAGGATAGTTTTACTCGAATGAAATGGTAAAATGCTCATGAAGTAACTCTCAGAGCAGTTCTGGAGATGTTGTTCATGTATTTATGTCCTCATTAGTGGGACGGCAGACGTTAATATCACCGGAAGCGTCACTCGCACTTCAGTACAAGTAGTAAACAAAACCGCGCGTCTGCGCCATTCATTTACACAGAGACACGCAGAATTCATATTTAAATAGTTGTTTTGCAGGTTAATATTCACAAATACTAGTGGGAGTGTGCTCACTTGTGTGCGCGCATCGGGGCAGAACTCCGCTGTGCGCGATGCAGAGAGCACGACCATGTAACGTAGAGACAGAAATGACATGCCGTCTTGTAAATATGATAATAACATAAGGTAAATAACATAAGGCTATTTAGTTTGTTTAATAAAAGAACAATGTATAGACCTGGGCCTGTATTCTTAAAGATTCTAAGAATCCTCTCAGAGAGCTCCTAATTTACCTTAAAAATTTCTATCTAGGAGTCTTAGCTTAAAAGTGATTCAGGACCAATCTGAGAGCACCTCTGAGCGAGGAAAAGACAAAAACTTTTATCTTAGTGAGGAGGCACAGGTGTCATTTTTCCTGTTTTACCGTTCTCTCTCTCTCTCTCGCTCTCTCTCTCGCTCACACACACACACATTATATATCTATATATTCTTTATTTTTTATTTACCATGCTGTCATACTTAACATATTTTATAGGAAATGAACAACGACACAATAAGGTTCTGAAAGTGCTGTAATTGTTTGTGTGATCACTTTGCTTATAGAAGGTTGTGACAGACCCACCTCATCACTGCTGCATAGTTGTATTATTGTGTCTCTAATAAGATCGGTCACAAACATAATCCCTGCACGACCTAATGTGTAGTGTCTTATTAACTCACTGTCATGCATTGTGTGCAACATATTTCTTCTCCCTCTTCATGTTTCGTCCATTTTCTCCAATGCTAAAGAAACTCTTAAGCCTCTTAAAAGTCCTCGTCCGTGCTCCTAACAATTTTGGTCTTAAGACCTCTTTTAAGGGTTAAAATGCTTTCTGAATTACTTTTTTCAGATGAAGCCCGTGCATCACTTTGCACGTGCAAACATTTAGGCTAATTCAAATAATCACTTAATCTTTAATTTTTGGCCACCTTTTTGCAATAGAAATGCTACAGCCTCTATAATTACTTCAACAAAAACATGTGGACATCACAACCCTTACAAAAATTAACCATGGTTTTATTGTACTAGGATCTTTTCTTTAATTTTAAGAGGAAACGCCCACATTTCTGAGAATTTTCTTAGAATTTTGTTACTAGGAGCTCTTAGTACTAAGATTTTTCATGAATACGGGCCCTGTTCTATAGGAAAGGTAACTTTAAATGACTTCTGTTGTGATCTGGCGCTATAGAGAAAATAAAATTAACTTGACCTTCAAGGGGGGCGGGGGGGTGTCTTTGGAGGGGCGGGCCGCCCCCCTAATATAATGGCAGGGGAAACACTGCACCGTTACCAGTACCGCCGCTCCCTATACGCAGAGTACGCAGTTTGCGTAGGGCACCATCTCCCAGGGGGGCACTAACCCAGTTGCTCAAAAAAAACAAACAAAAAAAAAAAACCTTTGGTTCTATATTAATATTAAAATTAACATGTGTATATATATATAAATATTAACATGAACATGAATAATATATCATTATAAAAAAATGCATTTTACGGTGAACGCAGTAGTCCGTAGGCTAAACACATGTGATACGCCATATTCCCGCATCCGCGACCGCTCTCACCTCATGTTGGCGGCTGAATGCAAATTATCTTAATCGATGGACAACTACCCGTGAAAAGACATCAGAAATCTGGCGCTGAGAAAAGAAAACGAAAAAAAAGATGAAGCCCGTGCATCACTTTGCACGTGCAAACATTTAGGCTAATTCAAATAATCACTTAATCTTTCAATTTTGGCCACCTTTTTGCAATAGAAATGCTACAGCCTCTATAATTACTTCAACAAAAACATGTGGACATCACAACCCTTACAAAAATTAACCATGGTTTTATTGTAGTAAAACGGTTTAATTTTCTTTTGCGTGATTTCTGAATGCTTGACTATAAAATCAATCAGACAACTGTATTAATAAAATCATAGCCATAGGTAACTGTCTAGAACTACAATTGTAATTTGTAAATAATATAATTTAATTACAATGAATTTATTTGTTTACTTTTTATATTTTATAAAATTTCTATTTTGACACCTATAGTAGGTGTTTTTCTTTACTTCCATAATATTTGACATTGGGGGCACAACAACACAATTCTGCTTAGGGCAACCATTTGGCTAGCAGCGGCCCTGGTAACAGCACACATAAAGATAAGTTACTCAGTAAAAAACAAAATTCTAAATGTTTAGTTTATTCATAGCATGATATAGTTAAGTAACATACCATGACCAGGGGGCTATTTTGCTGAATAATTATGCGATTGCAAATTTTTGTTCAATAAACAAGTTGTTAAGAAATCAAGTAGTTATTAAGTTACTTACATTTTAGACACAATATTTACTGTTTTGTTCTATTTCATCAACGAAAATAGTTCCAAGCAAAGATCACAGCAGAAGTATTGCACATTTTCCAATCAACACTCGGCGGTGTTTTGTTACTGAATGATCCAGCATTTTGAACGAATCGGTTGAATAAATGACTCCGTGACTCACTCATTAAGTGACTTACCGCCACCTACTGGTGGTTTAGTATGTTTAAAAGTATGCATTTCCCCCACCAACATTTCTTATTTGTACATCCAAAAATGTATTTAAAACATTAATCTCATAACATTATTTATTGCTGTTGTAATTTTGCAGTGTAAATTATTTAATCTGACTGGTAACAGCCCTATAGTGTATATTACATTTATTGATCAATTGTAAGAATTTGACATTAAAGATTATGCTTACATTTAAAAAGGTAAAAAATAGGCCTTTATAAAGGTAAATAACAAATATGCAGATTTAAGTATGTAAAAGCTGATAGAACACTGATGAAAATATTGCTTCAGATTTTTGATTCTCAGATATAAAATGTTTTTGTATTGTATAATACATACAAAGCATGTTTGTGTTTGACTACAAAATCATGTTTTTTTATTATAGGAGTTATGAGTGGGCCTGGGCCTCATATTGCTAATGTAATAATATAGTTGCTCCTGATATCAACCAGATACCTTGAAGACTTCACTTCAAACTGTTTTCCTCTGAGAGTGCTGTACCAACATCAGAAGCTGTTCAACTACATTGGGCTGATATTCTACAGAAATATGGTAAAATAAGCTACATGACATCTGATGATGGAGCTGTTTTTTTTTCTTGAATCCATAGAAAGAAGCAGCAAACCGATTGGACCAGGTAAGGTTTACATGTTTCAACAGTTGAATAGGATCTGTTTCAGGAATTGCATAAAGGTGTGTTACTGTTCAAGTCTCTGTTTAGATCAGTGTGCTCAATAATGTGTCTTTGACCTTCACTGTGTATATTTTGATTATACTGTGTTGTAAATAAAATACAAATAATCAAAACCCCCATTATTTTAGTCTCCTCACATTCTTTCTTTCCTGCCTCACAGTCACACGGATGGCCCTTTAGGGGAGGGGCCCTTTGTCTCTCAGGGTGAATCACTAAATATTCATGGCCATTGTCACTACTGCTGTAAACAAAGCAGAGCTGCGCTTATGAACACTACTTTAACATGCATTGTTCAGAGACAAGATGAAAAGAAAATGCCACGTAAACTTTTCTAAAGATAGTCCGTTCCCCTCAGAGATACATTCATATAAACTCCTACTCCAATTGTATCACGATTTGTTTGGCATCTCAACCGATTTGAATCGTCACATATTTGAATTCTCGCGGTTAATCGTTACATCCCTACTTACTAGTAACAATTATGATTAGAGAGCTCTCTAATTCAATAATTACTAATAAGAATTGCAATTACAGAGCTCTCTAATTCAGTTCTTACTAGTAAAAATTGAATTCGAGAGCTCTCCAATTGGAATTCTTACTAGTAAAAACCGAATTAGAGAGCTAATTGAAGAGCTCTCTAATTCAATTGTTACTTGTAAGAATTACATTAAAGAGCTCTCTAATTGCAGTTCTTACTTATAGGAATTGAATTGTAGAGCTCTCTAATTCAATTTGTTACTGCTAAGAATGCAATTGCAGAGCTCTCTAATTCAATTAGAGAGCTCTCTAATGCAATTTGTACTAGTAACAACTGAATTAAAGAGCTCTCTAACTGTAATTCTTACTAGTGAAATTTGAATTAGAGAGCTCTCAAATAAATTGTTACTAGTAAGAATGCAATTGCAGAGCTATCTAATTGAATTGTTACTAGTAAGAATTGTATTAGAGAGCTCTCTAACTGTAATTCTTACTAGTAAGAATGCAGCTGTAGAGCTGTGTAATTGCATTCTTAGTAAAAATATAATTGTAGAGCTCTACAATAGCGATTCTTACTAGTAAGAATTTCATTGTAGAGCTCTCTTTTCAGCGCACCCTCATTATGATAATTGCGCCTCATGCATATTAATAAAACGGGTGACTGTCTGTTCCAATAGCCTTGTGGGCAGTCCGTCGATATATAACACCGATGCGCTACGGGTATCCTGAGTTTGAGTCCTGGCTCGTGGACCCTTCTGATTCCCCCCCCCCAATTCACTTACTGTCCTATCAGAATAAAGGCAAAAACGCCAAAAATAAATCTTAAAAAAAGAAAATGGGGACTCAAGCAGCTTGTTCAGTCAAGCAGCTTTTTATGATGAATAGCAATGCTGAGGCTCTAATCATCTAAGTATTATTATATATTAGTATATGTAGCTACTGTAAGTTATTTTTAAAGATGAATTCACACTTGCACAGAAAACATGCATATAAATGTATACTCAGCAATATGCATATTTAATTATTGGTTGTAAAATACCTGTTTTTGTTAAGCTTTGCAAGGGTTTTATTCGCATTATCCACTCACACAATAATGCTGAGGCTGGGTCCTGTACTGTTACCAGGGTTGGCAGCCATTGATTAAATTACAACACAAACATAGAGCAAACAATTATAGCCCTGGGCATGAATAATTCAGCCACTGTTGGTGATTATAGCGGCCCACTGCTGTCTTTGCCGTTCAGCGGTGTTACTGATCACCATGCAGCACCACGCCTGTGCGGTCACCCCGCATGAATACTGCTAAATTTCTGTATAGTAGGCCTCTCCACCCATCCACCCCCCTTTTGTTTCACCAACACAAATAGTTCCAAACAAAGCCGGAAAAGAACTGTTGCGCAAGCAGCTTGTTCAGTCAAGCAGCTTTTAATGACGAATAGCAGCGCTGATGCTCTAATGATCTATTAGATATTATTATATATTGATTAAAATCATTATAAAATGATTATGCTTTACAAAGAAGAAATATAGGTAGTCTATGTAGCTACTGTAAGTTATTTTTAAAGGTGAATTCACACTTGCACAGAAAACATGCATATAAATGTATACTCAGCAATATGCATATTTAATTATTGGTTGTAAAATACCTGTTTTTGTTAAGCTTTGCAAGGGTTTTATTCGCATTATCCACTCACACAATAATGCTGAGGCTGGGTCCTGTACTGTTACCAGGGTTGGCAGCCATTGATTAAATTACAACACAAACATAGAGCAAACAATTATAGCCCTGGGCATGAATAATTCAGCCACTGTTGGTGATTATAGCGGCCCACTGCTGTCTTTGCCGTTCAGCGGTGTTACTGATCACCATGCAGCACCACGCCTGTGCGGTCACCCCGCATGAATACTGCTAAATTTCTGTATAGTAGGCCTCTCCACCCATCCACCCCCCTTTTGTTTCACCAACACAAATAGTTCCAAACAAAGCCGGAGAATAACTGTTCCGCATCTCAGAGAAACATGTTTCGTACTTGCATGAATCTGTGTTTTGAAATAGGGATGCACCGATACCGATACTGAGCTCATGTACTCGTACTTGTACTCGTTAAAATGCCCCGATACCAAACACCGATACCACAGCATGTGATAAGTGCCATATTCAGACAAGGAAACACCAACAACAGACAGCAGAATGGAGTTATTAGAGATTAAGAATGTCTAAGAAGTATATGTATGCAATGAATATAATGTTAAACATTCAGTATTGACTGAATAGCTGATGTGCGCGAGCTGATAAGCAAAGCATGCTGAGTGGATTGAGCGCGCGGCGGCGCAGATGCACGAGCTTGTCGAGTGAATATACCTTTCTCACAGACATCACTGGAAAGTTTGTAGTTCGGTCGGTTTGACTGTATCTATTTGATAAATGAAGTTAACCAACTAACATTATACATACTTTTTTGGTTTCTGTACCCAATATTTAAAAAATTTACAAATGCAATAAAAATATTGGTATCGGTGCTTGGTATCGGCAAGTACCAAAAATAAAAGTATCGGTATCGGGCGAGTACTGGAAAAAGTGGTATCGGTGCATCCCTATTTTTAAATGAATCACTCAGTAAGACAGAGTCGTGCTGCCACCTACTGGCCAAAACCAGTCCTGGTTCCAGCACAAAAACACTCCGCAAAATGTTGCCTAATTAAGCGTATCGAAAAAAATCCCTCAAAATAATATCGCAATTAGGGCTGGGCGATATAGCAAAAAATGTATCAACGATATAATGTTTCATATATTGTTAGGTATCGATAATTATTGAAATTTTTAATAACCTTTTTTTAAAACAAAGCGCAATAGAATATTTATTAAAATTGTAACCTATGTTTTTACTTTACCCAATTTATTGAGAAAAACAACATTTTTTTTTTTTTACAGTCAAACACAAAATAAAATGTAAACAAATATCTCCTTTCTTATGTGTTATATGCAGATTAAATAAGTATTATGGAAACTTGGCTTGTCTCCTGAGGCCACAGGAGGGAGCAGTGAGCAAAACAATGCAGTGTATTAAATTGTCAATGCAATAAAATAACTGTCCATAAAAAAACATGCATAACGTCTAAATTAACATAAATAAATCAAATATAATTTTGTAAATTGCATAAACAATTATGAACAAATCAGCATCATGTATTTATGCATTGCATAAAAAAAAAAAGAGCCGATTCGCCGATCACACAGATTGCATTTGAAAACATGAGACGCAGTGAAAAGGAATAAGCCTCCACAAATTCGCGACGTGTTTTCTAAACGTTTAAACTGTTTTAACTTTGTGTCGCAGAGAAAAATAAAGATAAAAATTAAAAACAAAGTTAAAACAGTTTAAACGTTGTACAAAAATAGTCTATTAGCTATTTTTCGTTTGACATTTTTCTGTTAACGCAGTAGGAAAAGTGTAGCAGAGAAAAATATATAAATATGAAATCTTTCATTTAAAATTATAGGCTAAGCAAAATATAAACAAAACCGAGTTGAACGTCCTTCAAGGACAGCGCATCCACACTTTGCTCCATCCTTATTACGCTATGTCACTCATCAACAACCTGCCTGTTCGGTCTGAGAGCCGTATCTTTACCACAGGTACAGCCTGCTCTGAGCATCATTATGCACATGCTGCACACAGACCACGCAAATAAAACGCGTGATGTTTAAAGCATGCATGCAGCGCGTGCATCCTGAGCGCAAGCTCTTCCGGTGGTCAATAAGAATAAAGCGCAGATATGCTGTTCTAAATGGACGTCGGGAACGGGATATTGTTAGACCGCCCGCTCCCGTTCAAATTACACCAGAGTTACCGACCGCTACCGCGTTTTATTTGGGAATTTAATCCCACGGTGCAAAAAATCCGGTCGGGTTTATAACCTAGAGCCGCGGGAATGCAGATCTCAAATATGTAGCTCAAATTCTGCATACATGTTACAGAAACACCAGGGGGCCCCCTTGCTCGAAACGATTATTTAATTTTAGTTTTGTTTTTGATTTTGGCCAGCGGTTATGAAAACATGAATGTTCCTTTCCTTAATGCGGTGCGCTGTCGCCCTTTCTATGTAACATCCAAATCAGTCAAATTATGTAATATGACTGTCATATACAGTCTCCTGCCGTTCTTGCTCGATACTAAAACAACGAGTTAAATTCGCACTGAGCCAGTGCATAATAAACACCAAAATGAGATGATATTTTGTCTGGTAAAGTATTTTCAGTAGTAAAAATGCCGTTACGACGAGTAACACTGGGAATATTTTAAGCTAAAATGGCTTGCCATATAGGTCATTGTTAGACTTGATCTCGGCTTCTCTCTTTAATACTCATAAGCTGCCAAAGTAGTCAGGGGCACAACTGCATGTTTGCTGAGGGCTATGCAAGATCAGTGTTGGCACCACCCTGTATTCTAGCTCCTAACACTACTCCCGCAGAAAAATTTCTGCAAGTCAATGACCAAAAGTCCATTAAATCACTTGTGCATGGAAGGATACAAACTCATCAGGGGTGAAAAAGTGACAAAGGTTCAAAACCCTTCCCCCATTTTCAATACCATAGGGAAGAAAAGTGAAAAAAAGTGTGTTGTATAACATCCCCTTTAAAGAGCATATTGCAGTTCAGAGACCCCAGTGAGTCAATTTATAGAAAAATAATATAGGAACTAGATATTCTTACAAATATACTTATAAGTATGCTACTGAGGCTTCTGGAGTCATTTTTGTGAGAGAATTTTACTTCCGCATCTGAAAATGCCAAACCGGAAGTGACGTAACGGGAGGGAGAGCGGTCAATTTAAACAATAGGAAAACAATGGAATGCAATGACAGTTCGGACACTGAGGAAATTGTAAATGTTTATTCACACTTGAATCACAGACCACAGCCATACAATTATTAGCCTGCTATGCGGCCAAGAGAGCAGGGACAGGCCAGGATTAGACAGAACGGTCAGAGGAGACAAATTGAGTTGTGGTGTGAGGAGAAAAAAGTTTATATAACCTAAAAGTTATCTCATAGCACCGTTAATACCTAACTCAAAACACAACATTGCAACTGTTGAAATATGTAGATGTACCAAACATATACTACCAAAAGAAAAATATACCATATGACCCATTTAAAAACATTTAAAGGGGTCATATGATGCTTTTTTAAAGATCATTATTTTGTGTATTTGGTGTAACAGAATATGTTGACATGCTTTAATGTTCAAAAAACACAACAATCCTTCAGTAACTTGCCCAAAATCTATGCGGGTATCACACTAACGTGTTGTTAACGTGTGTTAAATCGTGAATGCTGTGCTAGATACATGCCAACACCCTCATCCTTGTTGATCCTCTGGAGGGATCTGGAAAGGGGAGCAGGTGTAGTGGAAGACAACAGAGTGCTGCATTCTCATAAAGCCTGTGGTGACCTGGAGTATATTCCACTCTCAGAGACTCCATGAGGGCTGATGCATGTGCTGGGAGAAGGAAGCAAACGTTTAGATCACGTTCATTGCTGACTCATGGTCTGACTGACTTAATGATATTTAGGAACTGACTGAAACTGCTAACCGTATGATGGCTTTTCCTTAACAGGATGGACTACCCAGCCTCCTTTGCGGAACCTTGGGTAGCGAACCGCATAACACACCTCGCCATCACTGGTTCGAGCAACTTCTCTGCTGGCATTGTGGTTGAAATGCAGGGCTGCCAAGAGAAGTCTGTAGAAAAACTATAATTTGTACCCATTACAAGTTGTGCATAAACAGATGGTGCCATGTACAATTCATTCTAGAGTAATGTTAATCTACCTGATGAACGATGTGAAGGTTTGAGGTTACACTGTGAGCCAAAGTGAAGCACATATGTTTGGCCAGTGGAGAGAAAGCCTCTTGCTCTGGGTCAGAAAGCACTGCAGCACTGGCAGTAGATGCATCTCCCTCTTCATTACTTGCAATGTCTCCCAAAGCCTTATAAACACACACCACATGTCAATAAATTACGAATTAGCTGTGCAAACAAAGTCATTAAGCTGTAACTAGACTTGATGGTTATAATATTTGCAAACAGGTTACCAGTTATGCCTTGTTATGCTCATGTTTTTTTTTTAAACCGTTTAAAAAATATATATTGCTAATGCTTACAAGCTAGCTGCAGTGCTTTACAACAGCTTATACACATCACGTTGCTTCTCATTATTGAAATCATTATGTTCAGTGATTTGGTAGTTAGCAAATGTAAAAAAAAACAAGACTTTACGGCGCACAGTTCACATTTTCATCGAGCAGCATCTCTGACGGATTCGTGACAGTCATGTCTCCCGCCACCGGGCGAACCACAGGCTGTGAAGGTGCTGTGTGCACCAAAGGAACTGCACCAGCGAGTCTCACTTGGTTCTTGCTTCGGCATCCAATGTTGAACTCAGTCATATTGCCAGGATGATAATCCTCTGGTCTAAAGTGAATGCTACACACCACCGCGTTTTTCAAAGCAGATGCAGAAGTGAAGTCCCGTCTCTTTGCCTACACAAAACACACCCAGGCACTAAAGATAGCACCGTCCTTTTTCTTGTTAGGAAACTTGTGGACTCGATGTCCTGACAGGCTGGAGTTTGTGCAACCTCCACAAACACAATAATTTACCATGACGATGATAAATTGAAATACAAAATACAAGAACTACCGAAAACACATTGACTCACGACCGCTCCTACTGAATGCCAACCTACTCTGCATAGGGATGGGCGTATCGATCCTGAAGTATCGATATATCGATACTGAAGCGAGTATCGCCGCGTAATCTACGCCCCTGCACATTTCCTACCTTATTTGTAAATGAAATTAATCTCCAATCCTTCTATCGTTTCAGGTTTATCCATTGTTATTCGAATGCTAGAAAAATATAGCTGTTTTTCCAAGTAAAAACCGCCAAATAACGTTTACACGTTATGATACGTAATCAGAGGGTGGGGAGATGGGGGGGATTCCCCCGGTCTATATGTCTCTCTGCATCAGCTAAATTATTTTTTTATTCACAGTGAATAGGAGTTAAAACTCCCACCCG
>NW_015648611.1:46648-48258 GCF_001515625.1 Sinocyclocheilus rhinocerous
GGCTTTGCATCAAACACAATGTGATTTTCGGCAATCGAGATCTGACAGGAACAGCACATTTTTCCGCTTGGGCGAGCGCTTCACCAGACAGCTTACCTCGCGCATTAAATCAGCCGCAGACCAGCAAATCACTAAGAATGCGCTACAATCCTGACGACTCATAGCAACAGAGCAGAGGCAAGAAAGCTGTGGAGAATCCGCTTGCCCGGAAGCAACCGGAACTGGTAGATTTAAAGAAAATTACTGCCGTTTGGCAAATAAATAATTTTACTTACTTATTCCTAACTCTTTAACCTTTAAGTTACATTTCAAATGACAAGGGATCAACTTCTAATAATGTCTATATGAATTATCCCGTGAACTTATTCTCTCAAATGGCCTGGGTATGCGGAGCATTCTCAGCTTATATGGACGGAACGCCACTGGTTAAAAGTTCATTTTGATCATGTTCTATTCTGTGATGTTAATATAAATCATACACTGTCAGAATAAAAAGTTTGCAACAGCCTTTCATTGGGAGTCCCTTATGAAAATGAATCATGGCTTTACTAAAGTGACCGTAGTTCAACTATAGTATTTGTAGATTTCCATGGTTACCACTACAGTAAACGTATATTAACCATGTGTAAACAAAAATATAACCTAATAAGTTGCAATTAAGGCGTATTGAATGTTAAAATGCGTTTCAAATATAAAGTTAAGTGGGTAGCGTTACCCATTTTACTCTTAGTACTTTAATAATTTAATAAATTTCATAATTTAAAAGTTCAGTTTGGAAGTATCATACCGATATCGACGATACTATTGGTATCGTATCGAAAACAAAAATAAGTGCTATTGCCCATCCCTAACTCGACACTAGTGATGGGTCGTTCTTGAACGATTCGTTCATTTTTAACAAATCTTTAATATGACTCGTGAACGACGAGTTGTCTGAGCGAGGGATTCATTCATTTCGTGATGATAGCGCATGCGCAACATCCAATAGGTTCTGCACAGGAAACGGTAATGATTAGTTCACCTCCCGAGTCTTCGGGTCTAATGCTCTTTTCACATAATTAAATGTTCTCTAATCCAAACTGTTGCATTTCTTAATTAGAGTAATTAAATTAACATTTGACTTGAGGGATTCATTCATTTCGTGATGATAGCGCATGCGCAACATCCAATAGGTTCTGCGCAGGAAACGGTAATGATTAGTTCACCTCCCGAGTCTTTGGGTCTAATGCTCTTTTCACATAATTAAATGTTCTCTAATCCAAACTGTTGCATTTCGGATATGGCAAAAAAAAAATCAAAATAATCCTCTCCCGATGTAAATGTCCTACGAACTCCCTACGAATTAATGCAGCCTCTTTAGGAACCTGTTTAAAAGGACATGCCGTTTTTGTCACCGTGTCTGCATGATGAAAATATGTGCAATGAATGAATGTACCTGCACTGCAAAAAATGCTTTTCTTTTGTCTTTTTGTCTTGTTGTTTCCAGTCAAACTATCTAAAGATTCTTAAATCAAGATGCATTTTCTGCATAAGGTATTTAGTCTTTTGAGTGTATTTTTCTTATTTTACAAATTATCTGCCAATAGGGTAAGAAAAATAATCTTGTTTCC
>NW_015648611.1:48367-51615 GCF_001515625.1 Sinocyclocheilus rhinocerous
GATATGGCCAAAAAAAAAATCAAAATAATCCTCTCCCGATGTAAATGTCCTACGAACTCCCTACGAATTAATGCAGCCTCTTTAGGAACCTGTTTAAAAGGACATGCCGTTTTTGTCACCGTGTCTGCATGATGAAAATATGTGCAATGAATGAATGTACCTGCACTGCAAAAAATGCTTTTCTTTTGTCTTTTTGTCTTGTTGTTTCCAGTCAAACTATCTAAAGATTCTTAAATCAAGATGCATTTTCTGCATAAGGTATTTAGTCTTTTGAGTGTATTTTTCTTATTTTACAAATTATCTGCCAATAGGGTAAGAAAAATAATCTTGTTTCCATTTGCATTAAGATTATTTTTGTTGTTGTTGTTTTGTTTTAAGTAAAGTGCACTTACTTCCAAAATACTTAGTAAGAAAAGCATTTTTTGCAGCATGAATGAATGAGGTATTTAAACATCGCTTACGTTTTAAAAAGGGGGAGGAGACCGAAAGAAACTCTGGGTTTACAGAGAAAACCTGCTCCTGACCAGGGGCCTGTACCATGAAGCCAGATTAGCTGGCTTGCCAGGTAAATTTCAATTTAGTTAGCACCAATCCTGGGTTTTAGGTACCATGAATGCGGCTTGGCTTTTAGTGGCGTTCATTGCCATAGTAACTTACAATGCATAGCTAACCTGCTCCAGGGCAGGTTCTGTTCTGGGTAAGAAATCTCAAACTGAAATTGGACCAATCAGATGTGAGCAAAGTGAATGATGCAAATGTCTGACGCAAAAAAAGTAACTCCCCCAGTTTTTTTTCCTTCAAATTAAAGGTCACTATAAAGTACCTTAAAGTGGTGGTTCATTGCGATTTCACTTTTTTTAACGTTAGTTAGTGTGTAATGTTGCTGTTTGAGCATAAATTCTAACACAGTATTTTTGTCTTACAAATATCTAAACATTCCTAAATCAAAATTTGCATTTATTTGAGAAGCAGAATGATGTAAGATACTAAGTCTTGCTTTCTGAAAAATGTATCAAAATTAAGTGGGTTTTTGCTTAAAACAAGAAAAAGTATTTGCCAATAGGGTAAGAAAAATAATCTTGTTTCCATTTGCATTAAGATTATTTTTGTTGTTGTTGTTTTGTTTTAAGTAAAGTGCACTTACTTCCAAAATACTTAGTAAGAAAAGCATTTTTTGCAGCATGAATGAATG
The DNA here is from genome assembly GCF_001515625.1 of Sinocyclocheilus rhinocerous. Classification (NCBI taxonomy): domain Eukaryota; kingdom Metazoa; phylum Chordata; class Actinopteri; order Cypriniformes; family Cyprinidae; genus Sinocyclocheilus; species Sinocyclocheilus rhinocerous. Next base: position 49,560 of record NW_015648611.1, read on the forward strand.
AGGTATTTAAACATCGCTTACGTTTTAAAAAGGGGGAGGAGACCGAAAGAAACTCTGGGTTTACAGAGAAAACCTGCTCCTGACCAGGGGCCCTGTACCATGAAGCCAGATTAGCTGGCTAGCCAGGTAAATTTCAATTTAGTTAGCACCAATCCTGGGTTTTAGGTACCATGAATGCGGCTTGGCTTTTAGTGGCGTTCATTGCCATAGTAACTTGCAAAAAAATAAGAAATCAGGAAGGGGGCCTGATTATTTATTATTTATTTATTATTTATTATATATATATATATTTAACTTAAGTTTCACTTATGACTGCACTAATAGAACAAGATAATTTATTTTATCTGTCCTCTTTCATGGACAAGTACTTCAGTGTAAATGCATTTATATTCCCCATATTCTTTGATCTCTTATCCTTTAAGAAAAGAGTTTTGAATCTCGCTGGCTCTCTCGCAAATATGTGAATCACACTTGCTCATGTGCACGCGCTCCACAAACTCAGGATCAAAGCCGGAGTTGACAAAGCAAGTTGATGATCAGCATCATGGTACCAACAAAGCTGGATTTGAGTGGTTTGGTTCCCTAGTATCGCCACAGGATTCTCAGATTTCTTCTCCTTCAGCGACGACTCTACGCTCATCGCTGATCCTGAAAGCCTGCTAGCCGTTGACACGCCTTCGCAGCTGGAATCGGGACCTCTCAGCACAGCTGACCTGCTTCGCCGCCGCTACAGCGACGCAGCAATTCCGGTCCGTTTCCCCTGCTCTGCCACAGAAGGGCAGTTAGCTACGCGCTTACTGAGACAGAATGCGCACTCGAGCATGAGTCTCGCTTTTCTCCACTCGCGGACCACCTTTCACTGAACAGCCTCGCTCTCACGTTTCTCCTCTCTCAGCAAGCCTCGGAGAGAGAAACGATGAAGCCTGGGAACTAAGTAACCGGGTCTGAACGATCTCACGCCGACACACGCTCCCCGCTGCGCTTCGATCCGTGTCTCACACAAAAGGATCAGGTGCCCCTCTTTACATCGATTGGCTCTATCCTACAAAGTACATCGATCGGCTCTATCCTACAAAGTAGATCGGAGCAGATGCTGCCACTGACAGCTTCAAATTTGTGTGTCACTATGGCTGCGCTCACGGACACGGGCTGCTTTTACAACAAAAGCAGTCTGCCCCCGTTTGTTCGCGGAAGGCGGACCCGCCTCCCCGCGCTTATGTTTCTCTCCTCCCAGTTACTCGGAGGCAGAAATGGCAAACTCGCGGGTATGATCGATCAGGCTTGAGTGATTTAATGCCGGCAAGGCCCCCGCTTGCATCACTCTCCACGCAGCTCTTTGATCTGCCAGTGTGTTTACACGAGAGGATCGCCGCCCCTCATTGTCGAGCGGCTCAATCCTCCTGGGCGGTTTGGAGCAGAACGCTGTCACCAATGATTCAATATCGCTGACAGCTTTGTATTTGAACGCGCCTCTCGCCTGGGTCACGCCCACGCTGAGGCTGCGCTGCTGAGACAGACCGCTCCTGCTACAAGAGTTCATGTCTCGCTCTGCTTTGCTCGCGGCTCGCCTTCTTGAATAAAGACGGCCCCGCCCCTCCCCTCATCCGCTACGAGAGGATTTGAGAGAATGCACGCAGCATTTTTGATCTGCCTGAGTGTTGCACATAAAGATCATCAAAACTCCTCTTCTAATGAGCGGTTTGATCTTTTATAGGCAGATTAAAAGAGAATGCTGTCACGAATGATTATTACCACACCTACGCTGCGGCAGCGCGCAGGGGGGCTGACTGCTCTGCTATGAGAGCATTAAGTCTGGCGAAGCATTAGAAACGGTTCACCCAGCTCCGAGCGAGTCAGGCTTCCAATGGGTACCACTCGCCCTCAAAGCGTTTCAGAGGATGCTGGGCCTCATGTAGGCGGCATCGCCAGCGCTACAGTTGGGTCTGCTTTGAATACGCCCCCTTCAGCACTGGTTGAAACCACGGGTTCCATCCCATGTGTGGCGTCACGGACGCCTGCATATCAGGGTGAGTCAGGCCTGTGTATCGGCCCTGAC
>NW_015648611.1:57693-58139 GCF_001515625.1 Sinocyclocheilus rhinocerous
CATCCTGGAATGGGCTCAGCTCAACCTGCGCTCGCTGAGAGCAGCGCATATACTGGGCAAATTGAACCAAGGAGCGGACATGTTATAAAGGAGCAAGGTCCCCTCAGGGGAGTGGACGCTCCATCTGCAGACGGTTCAGAGGATCTGGGAGATCTTCTGCGAGGCCGAGGTGGACCTCTTGGCCTCCGAGAAAACTCTATGCTTTTCTCCCGATCGCTCTGATCCCACAGGTAATCAGGCGAGTGAGGGAACGAGAACACTGGGTTCTTCTGGTGGCCCCCCTTTGGATGAACCAGCTGTGGCTATCGAAGCTAACTCCGCTATTGATAGCGGCCCCTTGGCCTGTTCCGCTGAGACAGGATCTCCTCTCAAGCGAACGGGACAATATGGCATCCTCGGCCCGACCTATGGGCCCGGCACCTCTGGCCGCTCGACGGGAGCCTTCG
>NW_015648611.1:58578-58963 GCF_001515625.1 Sinocyclocheilus rhinocerous
AATTTCGGAGGCTAGAGCTCCATCTACGAGACGCCTCTATGCCTTAAAGTGGTCTTTTTTTTCTCCGCTTGGTGTCTAAACCACGGCAAAGACCCTCATACTTCCGATTTGACAGAGGTGTTGTCATTTCTGCAAGAGCTGCTGGATAAGGGACGTTCCCCATCCACGCTCAAAATCTATGTGGCGGCTATAGCGGCCTCTCATGCCCCTAGTTCCGCTTCCTAAGGGGTGCTAGGAGGCTGAATCCGCCTCGTCCCCCTACCGTCCCTTCATGGGATCTGCCCACTGTGCTGAGGGCCCTGAAGGGCCCCGCTTTTGAGCCGCTACAGTCTGCCAACATTAGGTCGCTATCGCTGAAGACTGCTCTGCTTCTAGCACTGGCATC
>NW_015648611.1:59013-59221 GCF_001515625.1 Sinocyclocheilus rhinocerous
GGGGCTTCTGGTCACGAAGCAAAGACTCTCTAGATGGATAGTATCCATCTCGCTAGCGTACTCCTTCCTTGGGCCTCCAATGCCCCATTGGAGTACGGGCCCACTCGACTAGAGGCATCGCCTCGTCGTGGGCATGGTCCAGTGGTGTGTCCATTGCGGATATTTGTGAGGCGGCCGGCTGGGCCTCGCCGTCCACATTCGCAAGGTT
>NW_015648611.1:59263-62321 GCF_001515625.1 Sinocyclocheilus rhinocerous
TGTAGCTGCACGACTCAGTCGTCGCTTCAGTCGAAGTAACCTGAGAATCCTGTGGAGAACGCCCGCTTATATAGCCAGACGCCCCGCCCATTCTGGCAGGCTTGGTGGGCTTCGACGCCATAGGCTCGTGCAGCTCCACTGCCTAACCATTGGTTCGTACGTTTTTTAATACACTGCACGAACCACTGGCCGTGCAGTTTCACTGCGTGAATGAAAAAGGCTTCAGTTCAGGAGAAAAAGGCTATTTTCCCATATGCGTCTAGCAGTCGCAGTACTCGTTCCCGTATCTCAGGGAACCGAGGTTATGTTAGTAACAGAGTACATTTTGTCAACTCAAAACTAATCCTGTAACTCTGAATTTGTTCATCTACCATCATGGTACAAGCCCCAGGTTAGGTTCGCAGAGTAAGTTACCATGGTAACTGACTCTGAGTATAAGTTACCTTTCTTTCAGAAACGGGCATGACTTATCCTGCTTTCTCAGGTTTGACATACCTTCCATTCTGAAATGGAAAACCCAGAGTTTCCCTCATTTCAGGGTTAACATACTCTGAGTTTTCACTTAAACTCCTTTCTTAAACGGGCCTCTGATCTGCCCCAAACTTAACATGTTTGATAAGAGTCCTGTACTGAACACATGCCCATTCCCATGCCCATATTCATTTATAGTCATAGCGCCACCTGCTGGCAACAGGAAGTGAAGTGTTTTATGCTGTAGCAAACTCCTTCTAGAGATTTTATGACATTAACATTATATTTGGTCACTCTAATCTAAAGGCCTTTGCGATTTTGTTAAATTCTGAAGATCTTGAGTTCTGTTAAAGGGCATGTCTCTGCCGGCCTGACAAAGTTCAGTGTTTCGCCATGGAATAGGAAGTTGTTGTAACTCAGCCATACAATGTTCAATCTGCCCCAAAGTTCACACGTTTGATAAGAGTCCCGGCCTGAAAACATCTAAAGGCCAATATTCAGGTATAATCATAATGCCTCCTGTTGGCAACAGGATATGTCATGTATTACACTAACTTAAACATGCAATGTCCAATCTGCACCAAACTTCACGTTTGGTAAGAATCCTGGCCTGAAGACATCTACATGCCAATATTCCATATTAGTTATAGCACCACCATCTGGCAGCAGGAAGTTTGGCACGTATAAATGACTTTGACATATTCATCCAATATTTACCACTTTAAATGCATTTTGCCCACCGTTCGCTGTTTTCCTAAAGCCACCGGGTGGCGGTGAGCACTGGGTGTGAGGGCCCTTTCAACACTGCTTGCAACTTTAATTCTTCTTATTCTTCTCCAAAGTGAATCACATTTTTGAGGGCCTAAACATGCTTGAAAATTCACGAAACTTTGCACACATATCAGAACAGGCGAAATTCTTCATCTGATATGGGTTTCCGAATTGGGTGCGGCAAAGTGGCTCGATTCAGTATATGCATGTAATGTCCCAATTTCTACAAAAAAGTCTCTTGGAGTGAAGTCCTATACGCAACAGGAAGTCAGGCATTTCAAATTTACTATTCGATTCTATGCAGTTTTTGCCATTTTCAGGTCTCGTACTTTAACAAACTCCTACTACAGTTTTAATTGGATCATCTTCAAGTTAGGTGAGTGTAATCATAAGGCCGTTGCGATGCTAAACTGCGAAGATCTTGAGTTTTTGTCGAAGGGCGTGTCCCTGGCTGCCTGACAGATTTCTATGTTTCGCCATTAAACAGGAAGTTGCTGTAACATCTGCCCCAAACTTCACAAGTTTGAGTTCTGTTCTGAACACATGTCCATTCCCATATTCAGTTACAGTCATAGTGCCAATCAGCAAGTGCCGAATAGGCTAGCAACATGCTAGAAACATGATAAAACATGCTAGCAACACTTGGTAGCTAATTTGCTAAAGCGTGCTATTAATACAATGAAACGGGAAGTAGCTGTAACTCAGGCATGCAGTGTCCACCCAAACTTAACATATTTGATAAGAGTCCTTGCCTGAACACATCTGCAATATGCCAATATTCAGTTATAATCATAGCGCCACCGGTTGGCAACAGGATATGTCATGTTTTACACTAACTCAAACATACCATGTTCAATCTGCACCAAACTTCAAATGATTAATAAGATTCCTGGTCTGAAGACATCTGCATGCCCATATTCGGTTATAGTCATAGCGCCACCTACTGGCAACAGGAAGTGACATGTTTAACACTGTGAGCACTATTAGCAACATATTAAAATATGCCAGCAACTGAAAAACACGCTAGCACCATGGTAGAACCATGTTAAACCATGTTAGCAACATTAAGCTAACTGTTAAAACATGCTATTAATGGCATGAAACTGGAAGTTGTTGTAACTCAAACATACATTGTACAATCCGCCCCAAATTTAATATGTTTGAGGTCTGTTGGCAACAGGAAATGGCATATTTTACACAAACTCGAACAAGCAATGTCAAATCTGCCCCAAACTTCACGTTTATAAGAGTTGATGACATAATCATGTCAATATTCAGTTATAATCATAGAGCCACCTGCTGACAAAATTAACTGGCATGTTTTATACAAGCTTAAACATACAATGTTTGGCATGTTAACTTAAAGACACTAACTTAAAGATACAATGTTCAGTCTGTACCAAACTTCATGTTTGATAGTAGTCCTAGCTTGAAGGCATCTATAAACCAATATTTATAGTCATAGCGCCACATGCTAGAAACATGCTAACAAATCTTAGCTAAGGGCTAAACCATGCTAATAATGCCATGAGAAAGATAGTTGTTGTAATTCAAACATACAATGTCCATTAGGGCTGTCAAAATGGCTAAAAAAAGTTACATTCAAATTTTTTACTTAAATATGATCAATATTCAAATTACATTCAAATTTAAAAGGCATAATTTCAGTTAGGGGGGAAAAAGCTTTTGGCTTCTCTCCCGAGGCCACAAGAGGGCGCATCAAGCAAAATATTTTGCACGTTTCTTCAAAGCATAATAAAATAACACGACTATCTTTGAAAAAAGTGCATAATGTTTATAAACCTTATATAATTAA